>NC_054382.1:2631370-2931370 GCF_017654675.1 Xenopus laevis | reverse complement strand
CTGCCTGTGGATTTCTTCCCATCTTCTCTCTGAGCACCAACGTCGGCTGCCATAGCTGTAAATAGAAGAAGCAATGGTTTTACCAACTGCCAGTTTGTCACAAAGCAACGCTCTCCGGGTGCTGTGATTCAGTCAGACCCACCATAAAGCACTATTTGTATGTAAGGTACGAGCTTATTGGAAACAAGTGTCTGAGAGTTCTATAACCTTCTGCAGGAGGGACAACAGGAGGCCTCAAACCGTCTCATTGCTGATCTGGCAAGTTCTACAGGAATGGGCAGGGCTACGGCAAACCCAACCATGCTGGAAACTTGCTTAAAGGGGCGGGGCAACAACTGGCCGACCGGGGGGGAATTTCTGCTACATTGTTTCAGGAGTCAGAACAGAAAATGACAAATTGCTTATCTAAACGAGTTCCTTGCAATTGTATTTTCTTATACGATGCACAACTTTTTTTTTACATGGTGTTTCCCCTTTAACGTTATTTGGAAAGTCCCACTAGAGTTGGGTGATGGAATTCATGCCAAGAAGTGAGTGAGGGGGAAGCAACTGCTGTATCTAATGGTGCAACGTTCCTGGGGTCACAGTCAAAACAAAGAAACCGACAATTATTCCTGCCAAGGACACGGATCTTCTAATTCAGAAAACCAGTGAACTTACCTGAAAGATTCCAGCTGAGAGTGTTCCTATTGGGCCCTGAGGGAAGAAGAAAGGGAGACGTATTAAAGCCGATGTGGAGGGTCCCATGTAATGTGGCTAAAAGCATCGGCTGTGCTCAGTCCCATATCCGCAAGATTCATCCAACAGTCTCAAGATAAGAGATTCATCCCGGCACAGACTAATCCCCTACCCAATAACAACTGAATCTAATGGGGTAAAGCAGCATCTACAGGTCACCCACTAAAAGGCAACTATCTGGTTGTTATGGGTTACAGGACCTGGTGCAGACATTGTGATTATTACAAACCCATTAGAGTGCAAACTGCTTTATTAGCACTGTAATAAGACTTACGGCTGGTTTCCAATTCAGTTTTTCCTTTCTTGCAGTAGGAATCTGCCCCTGGAGGATGGCAGTTTGGGAGAAGTCACATGACATGGCAGTTCCATCTGATTGGAGAAGCATCCCAAGGTGCAGGACAGCCTAGAGGGAACAGAGACATTAAGTATGAAGCACATCTCATGAAACCGGAGACTTGGTTTTTGCTCTAGAGGATCCAACGCTCTCATTCCAATAGCACATAACTATGTCTGGTGCCCCCCACATAGGTGCAAGTGCCAGCGCTTGGGCAGGTTCTGTATGAGAGTCGAGTGACAGCTGGTGGGACAAGGAGACAACAAAGCCTCTCAGTTTCTCTCAATGTCTGAAGGTTGCCACCCCTAATTTATCCAGTGTCTTATACGAGGGCCACGCCAGCTCCAACAAGTTACATAGTTACCATGTAACTGTTGTTGGAGCTGCCGTGGCCCTCGTATAAGACACTGGATAAATTAGGGGTGGCAACCTTCAGACATTGTGCCCTAAGCCCAAGAACCCAAATGATATTTTTTATATTAAATTTAGGGATCTAAAAAGCACCCAAGAAAAGCCAAGGGACAGGCTTAGTGCCCACAGATCCAATAGAGAGTAAACAGCTGTACATTCAGAGAATTTCTATTAGTTAGATAGAACTGTCGCTTCCCGATATGTTGCCGATTAGCCACCAATGGTCTGACCAGCGACCGCCGAGGTTTCTATTGGCTCTTCACTATCCAATGGCAGATAGAGAGAGGCCACTAGGGCTTGGATTGGAGCATTGGCCCCTGCACATGTATACGATCATTTATATGTGACATGCTGCTTTTACACAGACTATCACATCCCTATATCCACCCAGCAGACTTCTCACTTCTATAGGGGAGAAGCTATAAGAGGCAGTTAGTGCATTGGGATAGACAGTAATGGGTCGCAGACCCCCTGGCATGAGTTGTATTTCCCCTCAATGTTGCTGATCCCCAGCACAGCAGCCGGAGCAGCGACCGTCAGAGGAAAGTTGATGTCGGCCTCTGTTTGACCAGGTCAGTTACTTGAACCACTAACCCGGCTTCGATCAGGGCCTCACAGGGGAGATGGACAGAAGGAAAACTCCAAATTACCCACCTAGTGCAACTGTCACCTGGGGGCTCATTGGAATATTCTGTGCAGACACCATCACTGCAGCTGGAACATCAGCGCCTGGAACAGAAAAAGTCACATTTATCATTCTATAATGTTTATTACAGGTGCACCAGTAACAAGAAGCCGATATCTTTGCAGATTTAGAAATCTTGCCAGACAAGTGGATCTCTGTATATGGGCAGCAAACAGACATTAACATTGCAATGGAACTGCTGGGGGTGTAGGTGTTTAATGTACTGTGGGGCCTCACCAAAGGTTTCAGCTGTGCTCAGTCCCATATCCGCAAGATTCATCCAACCGTCTCCAGATAAATGGTTCATCCCTGCACAACCTCAAACAAATTCAAAAGGCTATGGGCTTATTTCAGTTCCCAGCAGCCCCTCGTGTGACCCCTAAACCTTTCCCAGGGACAAAGCAGACGGCACATCTCATCCCCTCGTGTGACCCCCAAACCTTCCCCAGGGACAACGCAGACGGCACATCTCCCAAACTGACCTCATCCAGGAGCCGGCGCTGCATCTGAGCAGAGAAAGTTCCAAGGTGGGACAGACAGCATCTGGGGGGAGAAAACTGATATAAAACATGTTCCAACCAAACACTGAGTTTTAATCTGAGAGTCTGGTTCTAGGGAATCAATGGCACATAAATCATGTTTGCTGCCCCCCATATCCATTTCAGCACAATGCCAACAGGGCATGGGGGCAGCAATTTACTCTCCCTCCTATTATGACCACGAGATCGGTAGGCAGATCTGATGGGAAAGGGATCAGGAGGTGCCAGGGATTTGCCGCTGTGTAACAAAAACATCAGTAGAATATTGTGCCAATTAGAGTTTTCCTGCATCAGTGTGACTTGCCCCCAGGTATAACCAATCACACGGCAATAGATCTAGTCATGGCCTCCCACCTGGCATTGAACAACACTCAAATCATAAAGTAGTGGGTGGGAGTCCCATCCTACATCTATATAACAATTACAGACTGGGCCCTACACAGCTAAACAGAATAAGCCAAGAGATATCAGATTTACTGAATGTCAATTATAGAGGAAACTAGAGGAAAAGAAGTTTCATTTAAAGGAACAGAGTAGGGGGTTCATCACAGTGAGGACAGTGAGGTTGGGGAATGCACTGCCGGGTGATGATTCAGTTAATGACTATAAGAGGGACTTGGATGATTTCTTGGACAGACATAATACAAAGGCTATTGTGATACTAAACTCTATAGTTAGTATAGATATGGGGATATATCATTTATGTGACAGTAGGGAGGGGTGTATGTATGGGGCTGGGTTTTCATTTGGAGGGGTTGAACTTGATGGACTTTGTCTTTTTTCAACCCAATTTAACTATAACTAAGTAACTATGTAAGTCCAACCAACATACCTATGGTCAGTTCACATGGGTCTTACACTTTAGACTTAGAAGAAATTAACGGCAAAATGATGAAGATTTCCCACGGTACTAATACAATGTAAACTAACTAAATGCAATTGAGCTCTAACACTGTACACTCACACAGAGCATTTCCATTGGTTGGGGGGGGGGCTATAGGAGTGACCAACCAAAGTCAACGGTTGCTTCCCAATATGTTGCCAATTAGCCACCAATGGTCTGACCAGCGACCGTCAAGGAAATGTTTCTATTGGCTCTTCACTATCCACGGCAGCTAGAGAGAGGCCACTATGGCTTGGATTAGAGCCTGGGCCCCTGCACATGTATATGATCATTTATAAGTGACGTGCTGCTTATACACAGACTATATCACAACCCTATATCCACCCAGCAGCCATACTGGTACTTACATGTGACTGGGGTCCAGTAACGACACCTAGAACTAAAGGAAAGAGACAGTTAGTAGATTCAGGAGATCGGAAAGTCCAGATTAAGCAGCTCAGTATCAGATGCAACTCACTTCTATAGGGGAGAAACTATAAGAGGCAGTTAGTTCATTGGGATAGACAGTAAAGGGTCGCAGACCCCCTGGCATGGGCTGTATTTCCCCTCAATGTTGCTGATCCCCAGCACAGCAGCCGGAGCAGCGACCGTCAGAGGAAAGTTGATGTCGGCCTCTGTTTGACCAGGTCAGTTACTTGAACCACTAACCCGGCTTCGATCAGGGCCTCACAGGGGAGATGGACAGAAGGAAAACTCCTAATTACCCACCTAGTGCAACTGTCACCTGGGGGCTCATTGGAATATTCTGTGCAGACGCCATCACTGCAGCTGGAACATCAGCGCCTGGAACAGAAAAAGAACATTAGCAACATGTGTATCCCCCCAACATTACACAATTATAAGGGGCACAGGGAGCACATGGCACTAACAGTAAACGGGTTATGTGAGCTGGGACCCCCAGATGTATACCCCCCCCCCAGGAGCACATTGTTCTCACTAAACTGGTACAGAATCAAGTGAAATTGGATTTGTCTCTTTCCACATTGTATAATTCAGAAAATACACTGCACCTCCCCCCAATAAAGCACATGGAATTTATTATGTATTTTCCAACTGCCAGACTATAATGAGGTGAGGGGGTTCTATATGCCCCGAGGATGCGTCAGGGTAACCCCACGTCCCATTAAAGGGGATGTTCACCTTCTAACACTTTTTTTAGTTGAGTTGGTTTCAGACAGTTTACCAGAAATAAAGACTTTTTACAATTACTTTCTATTTTCTATGTGTGACTTTTTTTCTAATATTGAAGTGTAAAGTGTCCTTTATCATGTTCTAAAGCAGCTCTGGGAGGGGGGTCGCTGACCCTGTAAACTGTTCTAAACTGATACATTTAGTGGATACATTTCTTATCTGTGTCCCTGCTGAGCAGAATCCCTGGGTTTCATTACAGGCAGCTGTTAGACTTGATACAATAGTTACTGATACTCCAGAGATGCTGCTGAGAAATGGATCAACTAATTGTATCAATTAACTGTAACCGTTCAGAATCTGCTCCTGGATCAGCTGCTACAGACTGAAAGGATAAGTAAACTTTAAACAAGTTGAGTGTAAAATTGATATGGGCTTTTAAGCACTTTTGTAATGTACATTCATTATTTATGTTTAATTCCATGATATTAAGGGATACATGTGCTGTTAATATGAATGAATTGTGTTACAACAGCGCCACCTGCTGGTCAGTTTCCCACCAGTCTGACCAGCAAGTAGTCAAGGAAGTTGTCAGGAGAAAGAAAGAGGCTGATGTTCTTCTGCTTAGGAAAGATGTGAGAAAGGTTTCTAATTTTATTCCTAAGCAGAAGAACATCAGCCTCTTTCTTTCTCCTGACAACTTCCTTGACTACTTGCTGGTCAGACTGGTGGGTGGTGAATGTTTGGAATTAAATACTGGCCTGTATTGCACAAGACTCATAAATACAGTGGGATCCAACACAAAACAAGTGTCTGAGAGTTCTATAACCTTCTGCAGGAGGGACAACAGGAGGCCTCAAACCGTCTCATTGCTGATCTGGCAAGTTCTACAGGAATGGGCAGGGCTACGGCAAACCCAACCATGCTGGAAACTTGCTCTCACTCACAGGCCTAAATGTCCCACAACATCATCCTGACACTTCTGTGGATCTTACTGGGGGGGGGGGGATTACAAGAGACCACTCTATTGCAGGCCACGTGGCTCTGATTCAGTCCTTTGTAGCCCCGGCTACAGACCATGTGACACATGCCCCTATATCTAAACCCCCCCCCCAAATGCACCAGTTCTACACCAGTTACATTGTCCCTCCCCATAGGCCCAACAGTAACCCTCACACTGCCTCCCACATGGCTTATAGTCATCCATGAAATATGAGCTGTGTGTATTGTATGTATTAGTTAATATGATCTAGAGAGGGATATTCTGAGACAAGTTGAAATTGGTTCTCATTTTTTTATTATTTGTGGTTATTTAGCTTTTTATTCAGCAGCTCTCCAGTTTGTAATTTCAGCCATCTGGTTGCTAGGGTCCAAATCCCCCTAGCAACCACACGGATTTGAATAAGAGACTGGAATATGAATAGGAGAGGCCTGAATAGAAAGGTGAGGAATAAAAAGTAGCAATAACAATACATTCGTAGCCTTGCGGAGCATTTGTTTTAAGTTGGGGTCTGTGACCCCATTTTGAAAGCAGGAAAGACTCAGAAGACAAATAATGCAGAAACTAGAAATAAATAATGAAGACCAATTGAAAAGTTGCCTAGAAATGGCCAATCTATAATATACTAAAAGTTAACTCAGAAGTGAACCAGCCCTTTAATATAGAGTTCAAGCTACTCGCCCCCAGGTACATCCCGTCTGCCTGAACTTCAATTGACTCCAGGGTTGTCAGGTTGGTGGTTTTCCAGCCAAATTGGGCTACTAATTTAAATCCCAGGCGGGTTTTGAAAGAACAAACTCACTAAGGTACAGATTTGGGCTACTTTTTGAGCCTTAGGCTGCTTTTTACTTTGAAAACCAGCCAACGTTTTTTCTTGCCCTAATGTGCCGAGCCTGCGCCTCCCAATGCATGTTGGGTAATGTCGTTTTTGTTTAACCATGTATCGACTGCCAAGTTGAATGTAAGACTACAATACCCAGCATGCAATGGGACTGACTTGTGTAGAAATGAGAAGAGTTCCCAGATTTTGGCCTCTGTCCCCCCAGTCTCCCTCATTCTCACATTTTCTGTGACTTCTCAGTTTCAGACAATTTTGGGGCAAAAATCTGCTGGTCAACAGAGGTTGAGCGGTTTTACCAATATTTAGTGAAATTGTAAATGAATTAGGCCTTATGGGACCCCTATACCTCCTGCCCCCCCCCTGTAGTTAACCCCCTAGTGACAGGCAAATCTGTCCCATTTTACTTCATGGAGAAATTTACAAATCACTGAAAATTTGGAAATGGTGTATTTTCACATATTTATTTTTTTTATACTTTTTTTGAGCTACTTTAGGGCTCGTTTTGCAGCTGATTTTGAAAATATGAGACCTGACAACCCTGATTGACTCTGCAGACTGTGCTGGTTAATAAGCAGCCATGCATCAAGAGCAAGTGCCCTGCAGCAGAATAATAATAATAATAATAATAATAATACACTGGCCCAGGTCTTCCCTACTCCCCTCAGAGTTTGGGGAAGCTCAATATTGGGGGTCCCTGCAGTAGAGGCTCATGGGAAGTGGGGGAGGGGATCAGGGAAGGGATAGGGGTCTGACCCGAAGGAACAAATTAAAGAGCAATTTCAGGATCACGTGCCGAGCCCCTACCTGATATAATTATTATAATAATAAGCAGAGATCTCTCTGTACATCAAGCGACTCATTCTCTCCTCCTCCCCGCGCTACTCACGTGACCTCTCCGCTCTGAGCCGCGTGTAGAATGGAACGAACCTTCCTGGGATCTGCGCTTTACTTCCTGCCGGGCAGTTCCACTCGCGATAAAAACCCCACGTGCTGTAAAGAAGCAACTTCCCGTGTCTCACGTCGCTTCCTCGCAATGCGGCTCATTTATAACAATGGTCTACGGTCGTCTCGTGCGTTAATTGGATGGATTTATTAGGAATTATATGAAAATGAAGAAATGCTCCCCCCCCTCACATGTAACAGTTGGAATGTTCCGGCCTCTTAGCCAGTAGTACTTTGCTCAGCCAGCAGGGGGCGCAGTAAGCAAAAGCAAATAGGGAATTTAGAGGCTGTCCTGCTGAATTATATTATTATATTTATAGTTTGGGGAATATAATCAGTCAGCCATGGCTCTACCCCAGTGTTTGGCTCCTGCCTTTATTTCTCTCCCAGTACTTTCCTGGGCTCACTTTAAATCAGGAGGCTGCAATGGTGGAACAAGCTCTGACTTGGGGTGTTTGTTTTATAAATGGTTATTTATTCTGGGTATGACTTTAGCTTTGCCACCTGTTTGTTTTTGACCCGACCAGTTCGGTTTTTGTAAGGCCTGTTCTGTTCTGAACTTTCTGTTCGGTTTTCAGCCTCATGAAACCAGAACAATAATCTGACCAATACAAGAAAAACATTTAAATACTAAACATGGCATAGTTATTATAAAGTACAGTTCATTTCTTATTATTAGAGAACCGAAAATCAATCAAAAATAAGAAATAGTTTTTTTAAATTAGCATCGCGGTATTTCAGAGCTTTCTGGATAACTGATTTCTGTATAATAGATCTCATACCTGGAATTAAAGAATTGGGCTTAAAGGATCAGTAAAATAAAAAAAAAATTTGTTTGTATACTACGAAAAAAAAAACCCCACAAACACATATTAAACTTTAAAATCGCAAAGTCTTTATTTAGAAATAACTTACCGAACACTCGTCTTCAGAAAAAGCGATCCATCGTGCCGCACTCCATTTCTCCTCCCTGCTTTCCATATAGGAGATAGCCAGGGAGGAGGAATCGAGCGCCGCACGATGGATCGTCGCCCGGTCGTCTTTTCTGAAGAGGAGCGCAAGTGGAGATTCGGTACGTTTTTTCTTAGTAAAGACTTTGCGATTAAGTTTAATATGTGTTGGTGGTTTTTTTTTTTCGTAGTATACTAACTAATTTTTTTATAATTTTTATTTGATGTTACTGGTCCTTTAATCATCAAGCAGAATATAGCTAGAGATACGGTTGCCACCTGTGTGGTGTTAAACTGGGCATGAACACATTAAAGCATTGGGAATACTGGATAGAAATCCAGCCAGTTGTATCTAAGTGATGTAATAACCTTTCCCTGGTGTCATTACTCCACCAACATCATTGTGCCCACCTCTGATGTCATCATGCCTGTTCCTACATCACTGCCCCACCCCCAATGTTATCTGCCCCGCCCCCCTGTTCGGCTTTAGCCATCAGCAAAGGTGGCAACCCTATATGACATTTATATACAGGGTTTGGTGGGTAGTGGAGACTAAAGGTGGCCATACACGTTACAATTATCATCTTCAGATCGTCACAATCGTCAGATATACAGACAGAAACAATAGAAATTGACCTCTAGCTGACAATTCAGCCGTAAACCCCGGCCGATGTTCAGGCATCTTCAAAGGCACCCGAAAAGTTTTCCATCTTGTCTGATCGGCCAAATGATCGATATCCAACGATTTTGTCGCCTTGGACATTCAGGGGCCCACCAGGTTCCAAACCCCCCGCACTAAATCTGGGCCCCCGTGCGCATGTATGAACAGAGCAGCGCGCATGCGAAAAGCCAGTGTAGCGCAGAACCGCCAGTGCACATGCGTAAAGTCCACAGTTTAGGTTTTTGGGGGGCCCGGCAGATTGTTGGAGGGGGCCCAGTCTGACACTGCCTGTCTCCCACCGTTCAAGCAGCAAATATTGTTTCATGTGATAATATCTGTGCATGTATGGCCACCTTTACCTGGGCCGCTCATTAGGGGGCTAGTAGGGCGTGGCCAGGACAGTTTTAATAATTACTGCTTAAGGACTCTTACACATACGGGCGGTTTTTCCTGCGCTCCCCGTGCGTTGCGCATTTTCCCATTCAGCCGCAGGGGAGCGCAAGAGTAGAAGCACTTAATTATTGTTGAGGGGGCTGTACTCACACAGACGCATGTAAGCGGCAAACACAGGTTGGGACTCAGCATGTTGCATTTCACCCGCGTTCGGCGCATACATGCGTCTGTGTGAGTACAGCCCCTGTCACAATAATTGAGTGCGTCTAATCCTGCGCTCCCCTGCGGCTGAACGGAAGAAAGCGCAACGTAGGGGAGCGCAGGAAAAACCGCCCGTGTGTAAGAGACCTTAACCTCTGAAGACCAATGTTGGCAGAGTCTTGGCTTATGTATTAGGGCCAACCCATATATTTATATGGCAGATCAGAAAGTGCCATATTTGCACAATGAGATGATCCTCTCCTGTCAAGTGAGAATCGGCCGACAGGTCCTGGGAACTGAGTAATTGAATCAGCCCAATGTGGCCCAGCGTGTGGATGAGCAAATTGGACAAAGTTACATTTCAATTGGCTAAAACGAATCGGTATTTTACAACCACCTACTCTCACTTTATTGGAGGCCTGTGTCATCTTTATATTGATTTGTATCGAGTGATTTATATGATTCAGCAGTGATGTCAGAGCCAATGGTGTCTGTTTGGTTCATTTTGGTTACGCAGCAGTTCATCAATTGATTCCCACATTAGTGCCTTTATATATATATATATATATATATATACAATAAACATACAGAGACATGTGATTTGGCAGTAAAAGGGTTAAGGAGCTGCAGGAAACTGGCAGTTAGCCACACGGCTAAAAATACTTCTGATGCCTCCCGATAAGGGAGATGGTTCAGCTCAACTGAGCAGGTGGGGGGAACTTACTGGAACAAGACTTTGGTAAACAAGCCGACTATATAAAGGCCAGAAAGCCTCTGAGAGCGACGAGGGAATGGAACCAGCACAGAGGTGCCTGCAGAACTCACATACTCTCCCTGCGCAGAGAAACCAACGCTGATTTATTATTTGCCTCATTCTCAGTTTTTAAAAATTGGCATCTCTGTAAGTTTGATCCCTTTCTTATAATATTTCTGTTGGGTATGTCTAGGTTGTCCTTTATAACCGTTACTATTTTAGTTGGTTTCTGTTACTTGTGAGTTTATCCTGAAATGTTTAAGGGCGAAACAGTGGCGTAACCAAAGAGGGGCAGTCTACATAAATGCAGGAGGGCCGCAGTATGAATGGGGCCCAGTGATGACCCGCAGTCCCGCCATATGCATCGCGTATACACGGCACATCCATGATGGAGAGAAGGGGACACAAATATTTGTTGCAGAGGTTTGTTTTTGTCCCTATATGCACATATACATATTCTAATAAAAGAATATTAAAGTTTCGGACGTTTGAAGGACGGGCAACAGCAGAGTAAGGCGGAGACCATAGCGAAAGAGTCTTCCAAATACTGAAGCCGAATCTGTATATTTAGATGCAAATTTAAGGGTTCATGTTCAGCCGAGCACAACGGATTTGGCTGAATCTTGCAGGAAGTTCTGTTTTCAGCACAATCTTAAACCAAATCATGAATTCAATGAACCTCTAATTTATTTATTAAGATGCTTCAAAATCAAACTTGAGCCAGGCCCCTATGGAAACACAAATCTCCACCTTGAAGCCTTTATTACGAAAACTGTGTTCTGCTTCTTTTTCATTTTCAATTCCGAAATATGGACTGGCTTTATGGAAAAAAAAAATTAAATAGCTCTATGTTCTGCACCACCCCTCCCAAACCAACAAATCCCAGTCAGATTACAGCTCACAGGCAATACTTTCCCTTTAAAAGGACAGTCCTTGGTGACCACCATTTTGGACATTTTTTCAGGTTTAGGAGGTGCATGTCAAAAAAAAAAAAAAATCCCAAAGAAAAGTGGGATTTTGGTGAAATCTTTTAAGGCAACATCTGAATTCTGTGTATAACCGGATTGGACTGGGTTTTTGCTGCTATTTCGGGAGATTAGTCGCCCAGCAACAAATCTCTTCTTCTTCGGGCGACTAATCTCCCCGAACTTCCTTCCTGCTGGCTAGAATCTTCTGTGTGTTTGTGCCCTAAGAGTAAGGGCACACCTGGAGATTCGGGGGGAGATTTAGTCAGGGTCGGACTGGGGGGCCCGGGGCCCACCGGGACTGCTGGTCCAGGGCCCCCCGCCCCCCTACTGCGCCACTCGAACGTCGCCTTGCGCTGCGCATCACCGGAAACTTTTTAAAAAATTTTATACTGTTAGAGGGGGTCTGGCCCGGCGGGGGCCCACGAGGGTTGGGGCCCACCGGGTTTTTTCCCGGTGTCCCGCCGGGCCAGACCGACACTGGATTTAGTCCCCCGACGACTAATCGCCTCTTCTTTGGGGTGACTAATCTCCATGAACTGCTTCCCCGTGTCTTCCGTCTGCTTTAATGAAAAAATCCCTGCGCCAATGCACACGCAGCGATTCAATTTCCGAAGTCGCTCGAAAAGCACCGCAAGTGCATTGGTGCAGGCGTTTTAGAAAAAGGCGATTAGTCGCCGGGCGACTAAATCTCCCCAAATTTCCAGGTGTGCCCTTACCCTAAAAGTGAATTGGTCCGGCCCTCTGTCGGTGTTGTAACAGCGCTTTAACTGAAAGAATAAATCATTTCCTCAATTTCTGCTGCTCGTTATCTTATTTGTGTTTCCGTAGTAACGAAAGAGAGATTTTGTGGGCAGATAAGTTGCTCGCTGCATGCGGCTGTCAAGTTGCTCCACTATAGGGAAGATTAATTGAAGTGACAACATTTAATCAGCATGAACTACATCAGGATTAAGACAGGAATACAACTAGAAATCTTGAAATGTTACAGCAATGACCTCCTCTGTTCTCCCTGGGGCGCCCTTTCGCCCTGGCGCATTTTCGCTCAGGCGAACGATTGCGGTATTTACAGAACGTTACCGATTTCGCCAGCTTAGATCTGGGGAACTGATAAGATGAAGCTTTATCCTCCTCAATGCTATGTCATCATATCCTGCATGCCGAAAAGTTATTAAAATGATTAAAAAAAAAAAAACGCTGGCGTTTTTTCATATTTTTAAGGCAGGAATGTCTTCCAAAGTCGTAACTATTACAAATTTTTGTTTTAACCTTTTTTTTTGTTTTAGCTCATGTCTAGGACATTAGAGAATCTCTTTTGTCTTTATTTTGCTTCCTTGGACATGTGTAATAATAATAAGTGACCACTTCCAGCATTTGCACCAACATCTCCAATAAAGACGTATATAGTGAATAAAGTACCCCCTCTTGTAAAATATAAGGATATTATTAGTTACCGAGGAGTTTCATGACCATATAAAAACACGAGGCCGAAGGCCGAGTGTTTTTATACAGGTCATGGAACTCCGAGGTAACTTCTAATATCCTCATATTTTGCAACTGGGGGTACTTTATTATAATACACAAGTTTCAGTGAGTCATGTGACAGAAATGACATCAGAACTCACCGTTTATAACTGATGACATCAGAACTCACCGTTTATAAGGATATAATTTACAGGATACTCATGGCTTTTGTGTATTATATATATATATGATATATATGTACCGGCCCTATTTAAATCGACTTCAGCGAAGTTCATTTCTGCCTAGCGAAAGTTCGCTGTGAAATGCTCGTGATGACAAATTAATACGGGCGAAACTTCACTGGCATTCGGCTGCCGAGACGCAACTTTGCACTTTAGTGAATTAGCGTAGTGGTAACGAATTTGTGCCTGGCGAAGTGACGCGAAGTCTGGTACAGACCAGAATCTGAGGTGAGAGTCTAAAGGTGGCCATCAGGGCCGCCATCAGGGGGGGACAGGGGGGACAAGCGTACCGGGCCCGGGCATGAAGGGGGGCCCGGCAGCGCTGCATTTTTTGAAGATCGAGACCCCCCTTACGAGCGCCCGAGCCGTACGTCCTCCCTCTGCGTTGCCGAATGCGGAAGTGCCGAAAAGCCGATGCGCCGAAAAGACCCGAAGTCACAAGAAAAGCCGAAGCGCTGAAAAGACCCGAAGTCACGAAAACAACCGAAGTCCTGAAGCGGCGCAAAGACCCGAAGTCACGAAAGGAGGCGAAGTTGAAGTACTGAAGCCATGAGTTCAATTCTACTGAACACCAGTTTGTGTATTTTTTTTTTTTTTTTAATCCCCTGGCCACCAATGTATTATTTTAATATTCTATAGGCCCCTGCCACCAATGTTTTTTTTTTTAATTTTTTTTTAAAAAAAAATTTTTTGGGGGCCCCAATTTGTTTTTAACTTATAAGGGGGGCCCTGTCACCAATGTTTTTTTTTTTTAGTTTTTTTTTTTAAGTTTTTTTTTGTTGGGGCCCCCAAGTTTTTTTTAACTTATAAGGGGGCCCCTGCCACCAATGTTTTTTTTAAAAAATACATTTTTTAAATTTTTTTTTGGGGCCCCAATTTTTTTTAACTTGTAAGGGGGCCCCTGCCACTTTATATTTTTTTTTGTTTTTCAAAAAACATTTTTTTTTTAAAAAAACATTTTTGGGGCCCCAATTTGTTTTTAACTTATAAGGGGGCCCCTGCCACCAATGATTTTAATTGTTTTCAGTTTTTTTTTACATTTTTTTTTGTTGGGGCCCCAAGTTTTTTTTAACTTATAAGGGGGCCCCTGCCACCAATGTTTTTTTTAAAAAAAAACATTTTTTTTTTACATTTTTTTTTTTGGGGCCCCAATTTTTTATATGGGGGCCCTGACCATCAATAGCTTTTTATAACTTGTGTGGGGGGGGTTACTTTTTTAGTGCTGATGTCTGTGTGGTCTTTTAACTGCAATGTGGAGTGGTCGGCATATGGGGTGGAGCTTGGTCGTCAGTGTGGGCGGGGCCCAGGGGGCCCCAAAAATTTTGTTGTATGGGGCCCCGTGATTTCTAATGGCGGCCCTGGTGGCCATAGACGCAAAGATCCTACCGTACAAATCAAGGATTCGTATGATTTTCGGACCGTGTGTGGAGAGTACTGACATTTTTCGCCCTTCGGAGATCGGTCGTTTGGTCGATCGGACAGGTTTGATTTTGTCCCGACTGAATCCGCCGGAGCCCATTGTGCTCTCATCGTAATCTGATCGTTCGGCCAGGGCAGATTACCCCCGATATAGCCATACTCATTAGTGGCATATCGGGGAAGGATCGGCTCGTTTGGCGATGTCGCAAAACGAGCGGATCTTTTCGTCTATGGCCACCTTAAAGGTGGTTCTGGATACACCAATATTATCGTACCAAGGCGTCCGATATTGTTAAAAAGCCTTGAATATCAGTCGTCTCGACGATCCGGGCAGGACTGAAAATTTTTATTGGACACCTTTGAAGATTCCCGATTATCGTTCCGTTAATGCTGAATCATCAGAGCTAAAGAATTCTTTGTGTTGTTACCTTCATGTCTGACGATTCAAACGTTAACGTTAGTAGAGTGGACATAAGATCTTTCGTACGACCAGTAGTAATAGTAGCGTGTCTGGCCTCCTTAGGGTCTGGCCAAACGAGCAGATTCGGGGAGATTAGCGACAAATCTGCTCTTCTTCAGGGCGACAATCCCCCCGAACTGCCTTCCCCCGCCCTCCGCCAGCTAAAATGAAAATCGCCTGGGGGAAGGCACATACGGCGCTTCGTTTTTCCGAAGACGCCCAAAGTTTCCTCATGAGGCAACTTTGGAAAACGAATTTTAGCCGGTGGAGGGCAGGGGGAAGGCAGTTTGGGGAGATTGTCTCCCCAAAGAAGAGGAGATTTGTTGCTGGGGCGACTAATCTCCCCGAATCTGCTCATGTGGCCTGACCCTTAAAGGGATACTGTCATTGGAAAAAAAAATTTTTTCAAAATGAATCAGTTAATAGTGCTGCTCCAGCAGAATTCTGCACTGAAATCCATTTCTCAAAAGAGCAAACAGGTTTTTTTATATTCAATTTTGAAATCTGACATGGGGCTAGACATTTTGTCAATTTCCCAGCTGCCCCTGGTCATGTGACTTGTGCCTGCACTTTAGGAGAGAAATGCTTTCTGGCAGGCTGCTGATTTTTCCTTCTCAATGTAACTGAATGTGTCTCAGTGGGACCTGGATTTTACTATTGAGTGTTGTTCTTAGATCTACCAGGCAGCTGTTATCTTGTGTTACGGAGCTGCTATCTGGTTACCTTCCCATTGTTCTTTTGTTAGGCTGCTGGGGGGAAAGGGAGGGGGTGATATCACTCCAACTTGCAGTACAGCAGTAAAGAGTGATTGAAGTTTATCATAGCACAAGTCACATGACTTGGGGCAGCTGGGAAATAGACAATATGTCTAGCCCCATGTCAGATTTTAAAATTGAATATAAAAAAATCTGTTTGCTCTTTTGAGAAATGGATTTCAGTGCAGAATTCTGCTGGAGTAGCACTATTAACTGATGTGTTTTGAAAAAAACATGTTTTCCGATGACAGGATCCCTTTAAGCAGCAATGTATTGTCAGTGGCCCAGTGGTTAGAAAAACAACATCCATATCAGTATCACTGCGTTGCTTATTGGGCGCCGCTGCCTTGCACAGATAACAGAAACACTCAAATTCTCTCTTTCTTCTCAGGATTCCACACAAACGCTGAGAGACCCTCTCCTGAGCACGTTTCTTTTTCATCTCATCTTCCCTGAAGAGGTGCCAAACGCTTACGCTTTATGGGAGCTAAAAGCATCTCCGAGGAGGACTCGTTCCAAACTCTGAACTCTGCTCAGCAGGTAAGATTATCTCAGCGCTCTCCATATTTATTGGGCCTGACAAAGATCACATCATAGACCTTTTGCTATTCCCCATACGTCACATGCAGGGGTTCCCCAGATATCTGTGGGTACTTCCAATCAACCAGCTCTGGGTTTAGTAGGAGTTCAGCCCTCAAGGTTCTATATACCCTGGCACTGACTCCTTTACTCTTGACTTGCTATTGGTGGGTTAATCGGCTTGACTTCATTTAAATATAATACCAAGTTAGCGTCACAAATTCTTCAATACCCAAGAAGCTGAGTTTGCACAAGTGAGATTTTAGGGTAAGGGCACACACTGCTATTTTGGGACATTAGTTGCCCAGCGACAAATCGATTCTTCTTTGGGCGACTAATTTCCCCGAACTGCCTTCCCATGGGCTAGGATGACACTCGGAGCTCTTTGTTTTCCGAAGTCGCCTCGCAAAGAAACTTCGGACGACTTCGGAAAGCCAGATCGATCCGACTGCCATCCCGCCGGCTATTTACATTCTAGCCGATGGGAAGGCAGCTTGGGGAGATAGTCGTCCGAAGAAGAAGCGATTTGTCGCTGGGCGAGTAATCTCCCGAAATCACTTTCAGGAGAAAGTCCACGTGAGATAATATTACAGTGAACACATGAGCTCTGCAGCGCCGGATTTCAATGAGGGGCGCCCCTAGGCCGCGCGGTCCTATCGCCCACCTCACCTCCCCTTCCCAGCGCGCCGGCGAAAAAACGCCGGCGCAGCTGCTGTAATTGAATGGGGGCGCACGCGTCCCCATAATGCGGCTGGGCGGCATGCCGCCCCTATTTTTTTTTTGCCTTGCCGCAAATCCTGGCCTGGAGCTCTGTATGTGAAAGTAAATGTGAAAGAGTTGATGCTCAAACCCAGCGTGCGGGTCAATATCTGACCATTTAACTGTCAACACCCACCTGTGCTTTCAGGTGACCCAATGATTTGCATTTTGACTTAGTAGCCTGTGAGGCACCCAGGACCAGCGCCTGTTAAGTTACGTTACTGTCGTTCCCAAATCGGATACATTTCAAAATTTCGGATGGTGAAAGTTAGAATCTGCCGGTTGATATGAATGACGACCAACTGTCGCTGAACGATTGCTTTCTGCTCATGTCATAATTGTACCTACACAAGTCAATGAACGTGTACAGATTGGTGGCCATACATACATTGAATCTTGATAAAGCTCCAACATATGCGGCAGCTCTGTACAATGGATGGGAGAATACATCAAATACACAAATGACAGACAAAGAGTGGCCAATACAGGCATGTCTGGACTGATTTTCTAAATAGATCCTGCCATTTATAAATACACAAAGGCCCAAACAGCTGCACAAAGGTCCAATTTAGGGTAAGGCCACACGAGGAGATTCGGGGAGGTTTTGTCGCCTGGCGACTAATCGCCACGTCTTTTGCGCGACTATCTCCCCGAACTGAGTCAACTTTGGGCGACTATTGAAAATGCATTGCCGCATGGGCATTAGAGTAGGCGACTATTAGAGAAAAACGATGAGGCAGTTCGGGGAGATAGTCGCGCAAAAGACGTGGCGATTAGTCGCCAGGCGACAAAACCTCCCCGAATCTCCTCGTGTGGCCTTACCCATAAAGCACTGGCCTATGGCATTAGCTGGAGTTTCCAGATTGCATTGATAACAACTCGGGCCCTGCGGAATTCAATAACACACACAAGCCCCCGTCTCTGTAGACCACCCTGCAGCCATACATACCTCCCAACATTTTGGAATTAAAAAGAGGGACAAAAAAAATTTTCCCGCACGTAGCGCAGCAATTTTTTGGACCACACCCCTTTCTGTGGCCACACCCCCTAATTACCATGTTTGTTTTACAAAATTTGGCAGGTTATGAAAGTTTGAAAATATTTCTCCTTATCTAAACTGTGTTTTTGTGTCTCACAATTGTTACAAAGTATCTTATTTGCACCTGTTAGCTGTTCTGGGCTCTCTGCTAAAAGCCAATTAAGTGCGAAACTTTGTTTCTTTTTCTGGCTGTTCAGTGCAGAGAAAAGAGGGACTTTCCAGTACAAATGAGGGACTGTGGGTTGAGCTGTCAAAAGAGGGACTGTCCCTCAGAAAAAGGGACAGTTGGGAGGTATGCAATAGGGTCTGCTGCCCCTCCAGTGACACATTAGTTGGGCCTGTGTATAAAATCATATAGTTGTCTGAGAGATCTCTATTCACCTGTATAAGCTGCACAGACACCTGCCTCGTTACTCTGCTTAATTAAATCAGCCCAAAACAATCTGCAGCTGTTTCGCCACTAAACACCGGCTGCCCTCCCCCAGGCAGATACCAGATCTCTGCTGTACAAGGGGGGCTGCTAATACAGAGCTCTGACTTTATTCACTTCTAATTGCGGAGTCGCTGTCTCTTTGCTGAGATGTCCCGGACACTCCCTGTGCAGGTAATGTCGTTCCTTAGTTTGGGGGAGCCCCAGTTACCCCTATAGTTGTATAGCTGCCTGGGGTCATTTCCCTTTATAGTATTTCTACTTTGCCATGTGATCATGTTATACAGTATATATATATATATATATATATAGGCCAAGTGCAACGCTTCCTTTTATTCCTTTGTTTCCCACTGCCCGAGTATTAAATGAGAAGCAGGGGCTGCTGGGTGGCATGGAGTTTTGTGAACGCAATTGACCCAGACCCAAAATTAAAATACCGTACAAGTGTCGGCGTCCCTGCTGATGCTTGCATGTGATTTGACATACAGGTTCAGGGGCGTAACTATAGAGGAAGCAGACCCTGCGGCTGCAGGGGGGCCCAGGAGGTATAGGGGCCCCATGAGGCCCTAATTCATATAACATTTCAATAAATATTGGAGAAACAAGTCAACCCCAAAACATTTTGGGGGCCTGAAAAATAATTTGCTGTGGGGCCCAGTAATATCTAGTTACGCCACTGTTTGGGATCCATCAACCCAGAAAGCTCCAAATTATGGATATTAGACTCCATTATAATCAAATAATCCACATTTTTACAAATGATTTCCTTTTTCTGGGTAATAATAAAACAGTCGCTTGTACTTGACCCCCAACTAAGATGTAATTAATCCTTATTGGAGGCAAAACCAGCCTATTGGGTTTATTTAATGTTTATATGATTTTCTAGTAGACGTAAGGTATGAAGATCCAAATTACAGAAAGATCTGTTATCCAGGTCCCAAGCATTCTGAATAACAGGTCCCATACCTGTACTTGATCCCAACTAAGATGTAATTAATCCTTATTGGAAGCAAAACCTATTGAATTTATTTAATGTTTATATGATTTTCTAGTAGACTTAAGGTCTGTAGATCCAAATTACAGAAAGATCCGTTATCAGGAAAACCCCAGGTCGCAAGCATTCCAGATAACCGGTCCCATACCTGTACTGGTTGCTTAGAAGGGCACAACGTCTCTTGAATAGATACTGCAGTAGAGTTTTCTCTAGCTGGGGCGTAGGGCTGCTGTACAATATAATATATATATACACACAATATAATACATACAGCAGCCCTGTGCAAGTCCTCTCGTAACAATCATTCTGCCTGTCCCTGGCCTGAGCTCATTGTGGCCATTCTCCATGGAATACACGTTGACGTAAATATGGCATATACGGTGTAATCTCGTATCAGAACCATGTGTTTGTGGCTACTACATGCAGTAGTATCCTTCTAGTAAAGAATGTGAATCCAAAAGCCATTTAATCATATAACGCAGCTTTCTACATGTAAATATGGTTTGTAGCACAAAATATCTGCGCCGACACTAATCCTGTTCTGTCTGTGGGACCCACTCCTTCAGTTTAAGGCTAGTGACAGACGCTAAGGGGCCGTGAAGGATTCGAAGTAAAAAAACTTTGAATTTCGAAGGTTTTTTTGGGCTACTTCGACCATCGAATGGGCTACTTTGACTTCTAATCAAAAATTCGAACTAAAAATCGTTCGACTATTCAATAATTCGCTAGTCAAAGTACTGTCTCTTTAAAAAAAACTTCGACCCCCTAGTTCGCTTCTAAAAGCTACCGAAGTCAATGTTAGCCTATGGGGAAGGTCCCCATAGGCTTGGCTAACTTTTTTTGATCGAAGGATATTCCTTCGATCGTTGGATTTAAATCCTTCGAATCATTCGATTCGAAGGATTTAATCGTTCGATCGAAGGAATAATCCTTCGATCGTTCGATCGTGCTATCTGCGCTAAATCCTTCGACTTCGATATTCGAAGTCGAAGGATTTTAGTTCCTAGTCGAATATCAAGGGTTAATTAACCCTCGATATTCGACCCTTAGTGAATTGGCCCCTAAGATTCGGGGAGATTTGCCCAGTGACAAATCTCCTCATCTTCGGGCGACTATTCTCCCCGAAAAGCCTTCCTGTCGGCTAGAATGTAAATTGCCGGCGGGATGGCACTTGGAGCTATTCGTTGTTTGAAGTTTCCTTGTGAGGCGTCTTCGGAAAACGAAGTGCTCAGAGTGCCATCCCGCTAGCGATTTACATTGTAGCCAGCAGGACGCCCGAGGAAGAGGCAATTTGTCACTAATCTCCCCGAATCTTCGCGTGTGTCACCGCCCTTAGAGTTCTCTATTTTTGTTAAGCAGGGTTTAAAGGAACTGAAGGGTTAACATGCCTACGTGCCGACCCTTGTAGGCCTCTGTACTTGTTTTTCTGTACGACCCTGTACAACGTTGCATAAGTATCATCATGTACCATAAACAATGTTATCAGCTTGTCTCAGCCCAAATGTCTTAGCTAATCCACATGCGCATATTTGTCTCTTTATTTCTCTCGTCCATCCTGAATGCTGTACCTGTTACACACATGTACCAGGTCCGGACTGAGAATTAAAACAGGCCCTGGCATTTCAGGTACACAGAAGCCCAGACAGCTCCCACCAGCCCACTAAATAGTGACTTTCTATGGGACCTTATAGCAGCCCCTCTGGCATTTGCCAGAACCCACAGATTGCCAGTCCGGGCCTGACATGTACTATGCTAATACGTCACTATATTGGGAGATGTCTTTACTTATACCCTATATAAGCCTATGTTTGGCCTTCAATAAACGGAACTTGTTATTCTGATCCACTCGTTGGTGTTTCTTTGTGCAAGTTCCCCGGATCCGGAATACAAGGCCTTGTTGGGCAGCTAGAACCCAAGGTTCCAGTGGCAGTCGGTTCATTTCCCCAACAGGAACAGTTCAGTGTGAAAATAAATAAAAACTGGGTAAATAGACAGACTGTGCAAAATTGTAATGTATAAAGGCTGGAGTGAGTGGATGTGTAACATAACTTCCTGCTTTTCAGCTCTCTAACTCTGAGTTAGTCAGTGACTATAAGGGGGGCCACATGGGACATAACTGTTCAGTGAGTTTGTAATTGATCCTCAGCATTCAGCTCAGATTCAAAAGCAACAGTTAGGTCCCCCCTCAAGTCACTGATTGGTTACTGCCTGGTAGCCAATCAGTGAAAAGCAAGAGAGCTGAAAAGCAGGAAGTAGTGTTCTGGCTATTATGTTACACATCCAGTCACTCCAGCCTTTATACATTACATTTTTGGCTAACTAACTATATTAGATACATTATTTATTTTGCACAGCCTATTTATTTACCCAGTTTTTATTGTTATACTGAACAATTCCTTTAAAGGGGAAGCTTTCCATTCACCCTCTTTTCAATCTTTTCTTATTTTGTATTGTTTTGGATTCATTAGCCATTTCATTTTGCTTCTCCCCAGCATTGCTGACCCCAGCAAAACATAATATGTGAAATCGGTGTTATTTTTATGCTTATTTTTTATGTATCTGCACCGCACTCGGGGGTTGTTTCCTGTGAACTATCCCTTTAATTTACAAAATGCTCCCCTTAACTTTCGACAATCCTTTTCTTATAACTTGTTTCTCTGCCTTCTCTTGTGTTGCTGTGGACCTGGGGATCCCACTCCTTGAATCCTCTGTACAGAATCCACCCTAATCCTGTCCCAAACTCAGGTCCCACCTCTTAAGGCAAAGTCTGTGTTATTTATAGGCCAATGCCATTACTATTCCCGGTTAGACTGTAAGCTCTACCGGTTAGGGAGCTCTTCCTCATCTCCTAACATATTCCATTTGTCACAGTATCACAGTGTATGTGTATATATTGAAATGCTTGCCCCCCCAGTATATACATTGCTATGTATACAGCAGTGTTATATAAAGGTATGCATATGTGCAGTATGAGCTTACATTTTCTAGGTTTATTATTATAGTTCTGCCATGCTGACTTAACCACCTACTGTATATTACCCTTAAAAGGGAAATCAGGGACAATGAGCATAGTATGTTATAGAATAGCCAATTCTCAGCAAGTTTTAAATTGGTCTTGGTTTTTATTTTGTTATAGCTTCAGCATTGTCTTCTTCTGACTCTTTCCAGCTTTCAAATGGGGGTCACTGACCCTGCCAGCCAAGAATGAGCTATATTTCTATTCAGGCCATATTCCAGTTCCTGCATGGTTGGTAGGATAATATGGACCTGAAATTCCAAACTGGAGAGCCGCTGAACAAAATGCTTGATGCAAATAATACAAAATTAAGACCAACTGCAAATTGTCTCAGAATATCACTTTACATCATACTAAAACTTTATTTTAAGGTGAACCCCTTTAATAATGAATTCTGAGGGTATTGTTTCCCTTTCATTGATATTGGCTTCAATGTTGGTCTTGGGATGTGAGAGGGAAGAACTGGTCAGTAAGTTGATGCTCTGGGATAGAAGCTGATCATTAAATGAGGTAGATGGAAGGAGAGCGGGGACACATTTAGGACTGGCTGACCCACATTAAAGGGACTACAAGCCTACTGTCTGACCAGACCTGCATGCAGTGTATACAAGCACCCAATCCACTACACCTCAAGATCCAAAAAACCCTTTAAGTGATTCACCATAACCCATTATAGTGATGAGGAGGTTCAGGGTCATGTTCCCCAGTTCCCTATCCCAGACCAGACTCTGTCATCAGATCGTCAGATGGTGAAATGCCATTTATTGCTAAAGATCTAGATCTAGAATATTATGGTAGCCATAGACACACCGATATCAAATTAAACTAATTTTCGTCCGATATTTGGTGCGTGTATGGTGGGAAACGAGCCAAAATGTTGATATCGGCAGAAGACTTGGATATCTGTCGACTTTGAAGGCACCTGAGCATTGGCCATTGTTAGTGCTGAATCGTCAGATACTAGAATAATTCTATTGTTTCCAGAGCCGGGCAGGCGCCCTAGGCAACCTGGCTGGTCGCGGCCCCGGCTGGTCGAGTGCATGCACATACTGCTGCTCGCATCGCACAAATGGACACCAACACGTGTGTGGTTAGACGCGCACACATGCACGAAAGCGCACATACACAGGCAAATAAAACAGACAGGTGGAGAGAGGGGACCGGGCATGGGGTAAGCGACAGAGGAGGTACGTGCCTGGTGCCCCCTAACTTTTGCACCCTAGGCCTACCCCTAGTTCCGGCCCTGATTGTTTCTACCTGTATATCTGACGATTCAGCTCTACAAGTGTATTGAAACGAACGATCTTTCTTGGAAACCTCTTTTCCAAGTAAGCTCATAATTAAGTCTATAGCCACCTTTACTCTCAGTTTCACATAATGGTTCCTCATCGTCTTTTATTTCAACAGTCGCTTTATCAGTGGAGCCCTGGTAAGCTCTCATGTCTCATGAGTCTGTGAATCACTGAACTTGCATTTTTTTGTAACAATGCCTTTGCCTGCTTTGTAGTCTGGGGTTCCTATAGGGAGCTGTTATCCATTTGGATATGGTGAAGCAAAATTGACAAGGAGGAGCTTTGAGAAGTGGTCCGGCCACTTCTAATAATTTAGTCATTTAGACGTAAGAGGTGCTGGACAAATTCCCCTTGTAGTAGAAATGGTCACTTCCCTATGAAAACCAGCGGCGTTCTGGACTGTTTTCTGGCACGCTGGGAATTTTGTATTGCAATATACATGGTATAAGTCATCGACACACCCAAAGCCTCATAGCACCAGAGGTCTGAAGGATTCTACCTATGCGGTGGTGGTGGTATGTTGAAAGACTTTGGGTTCTGGGACCATCTAGTGAATGCCGTATTATGTAGGAATACAAAGAGATAAATTGTCTTGTCCATGATCCACAGGTTCTGGCACCAGAATCCATCTATGAAGTTGTATGTATTGTATGTGGTCTGTTGTTACTGTGCATCTGATATAAATGTCTGTATATGTCTTGGCACCTGGATGCAGTCTGGTCAGTCGGATCTGTAAGCCCATTGAGTCCAGATGTTAACTCTCATCTTTAGGTGTCACTTCTAAGCAGGTTGATGAGCTTGCCCAGCTGCACATTGTCTGACCAGCCTGTAGGCCCAATGACCCTGATAACGGACATGTTGGTCTATGTTTAGCCACCATTACTGGCCCTTTTGTGGGTACAGTTAGATGGGTATTAGAAGATAAGAGGGTAAACTTGAATTTCAAGGCAGTAGAATTGGACATATCTCAACATAAAAGCAAAGACAGGAGGGGCCTATCCATTGATCCCTTTGCTACCCAAACTAAACTAAGGGTATGACAAGGACCCAAATAATTGTCCTCCAGTTTCCTGATCACATCCAGCCCTGGGGGGATGGTAACATGTGTAATAAGGAAACTTGAGGTCAATGAGATGGTTACTTTATAGTTAACAGGCTGGCACAAGCCTGGGCCATCGAAGCCAAATCGGTGCACTTAAAAGGGTGTATATTCTAAGAAAAGGCATCTCAACAGGAAAAGCCTTACGCATTTTGTGCCTGAAGGGGCACATAATCCTAGGCTCATGGGTCAATGAGATGGCACATGTTTGGGGTAGAAGAGCGAGTCCAGCTCAAAGTACCCTATTTACCCCACACAGAAACTTCCACTCTAGGCTGGAGAATAAAACTATTAGCCTCTAGCCCTTGGTGTGACCTGTAATACAGTCCAGCAGAGTTTGGCATTAGACTTCCCCTTGGCATAAAGTGAAGTAGGGGGACTGAGAACGGAACCAAGGCTGTGCTTCATTTTTATCATGTATGTGACCTTGGTTCTCTTTTTGGTTTGAAGTAGCTCCAGGTCTCCTCCAAGTTTGTGGAGCTACTATAGAGCAGGGGTAATGTTACTGAGGTTGCCACCTTTTCTGGCCTCCCTTTATTTAGTACCTTCCCCTTGTCGACAGAGACATTTCTTTGAAATATATTTTACCTGATGGTAATTGCTGCCCCTCTGCTTGCCTGGCACCCCTCTAGATGCACCTGACCTACAGTGACCTGGCCGTGTACTTTTCAGAGGAAGAATGGAAGGATCTGGAAGGTTGGCAGAAGGAGATGTACAAAGAAGTCATGAGAGACAATTACGAGAATCTCCGCTCTCTTGGTAATCATGAGAAACCTATGCATATTCTATGGCAAAGCAGATCATGAGGGGTTAATGTAGGGGTGTGTTGAATGGAGAGCTGCAGGACAAATGGTTTATTAAAAAAAATAAAGATCATAGAACTGTAAATACCTTTTTAAAAAGCATTTTATTCAGTTTCTCCCTCTCTCCCGCTGTTAGTAATTTGCACCTGAAACCCAACTTATATTGTCCACTGAAATGCATAGTCATCACCCAAAATCCTTCAATATTGTCTGAATCAGTGAGCACTGCAGGGGTGGGGCGTGACATGCGAGACCAAGATGCCCCCGGATTATTTTGGATCTTGGATGGCACCTCTGATAGAGTTCTGATTCTCTGATGGAAATTGAATTCACTAGAGGGTAATGGCTAATGCAAACTGGCCTATAATTTATGCAAAGTTGACTTACCCTTTCATAGAGGACCCGACAATAGAACCGCACATGTAGATTTTATTTTTATTTTTGTCAAAACTTGCAAATTCTAGTTTAAAACCACCAACTGGAATTGGAATGTGAGATTTATCACACTCAACCCAGGAAACGGCTCTAATTCAACTACAACCTGGTTAGTTCATGTAGAAGTCAATGGCAGAGGTCAGTTGAACCATTTGTAGATGTTAAGTGCCTTCCTTTCATTCGAGTTTTTTTTTCCAGAGGAAAACACGATTCAAATTCGATTTTTCGGGTTGTTCCTATTCGAATGAATGTTAGACGTTCGAGTTTTTTTTCATAAATCACTTCCCATTCGAGTTCTGAGTACATTAGAAATTATTAGAGATGAAAAAAAATCACATAATTTCGAAATTTGACCTTTGATTAATAAACACAACATGTTTCGGACAGACGTCCTTCATCAGGTGAAGGACATGTCTGTCCGAAACATGTTGTGTTTAAATAAAATACACTGAATCGAATGTGCTTCTCCAGAGTGAACTTTACTTTTACCTTGGATATATTGTGGCTTGGACGGTGCCACTGGCTCTGTTGTATAGAACCCTGATACATTTGGAGTGAGGGACCACCCGACAATCAATTGAATTACCTTTGATTAATAAACCCCGTACTGTATAGTATATAAGGTATATGCCATAGACATACTTATTATCGGGAGATTTCTCACTGACTCTGTTGCTGACTTCTTTTGAATTGTCTTCCAGGAATTCAGGTCCCCAAACCAGATGCGTTCTTTAAGTTCCAAAGTGGAAAGAAAGATGTCAGGGAAGCCATCCCACCAGGTAAGTGACTTGCTCTCAGCTGTGCATCGTAGTGGCCTCTTCTGCCCAGGGCAAAATGCTACTCTGCCATATTGGTTTTAATTCATAGCAGTTGTGGAACTAATTGCCCCTAGTAGAGTGCCCACTCTCCAACTGCATGATCCTATTCTAAAAGTTCACTGGGCCATCCTTTTCTCCTGCTCTACTTCAGAAGTGTACAGTGAAGTTGGAAGCTGCAATGTTGGGTCATGGATAGAGCATGTGCAATGGAATTTGACATGGTCTTGTACACTTCCAACTTTAAGGTGCATCTCTGCACTTGGACGCCTAAATCTCACCCAGTGGGGGGTGATGTGAATGGGGAAGGGTAACTATACAGAGGTCCTAACCGTTTTGTAGCAATGAGCAGTGGATATGATCAGAGAAGCGTCACCAGAAGGTTCCTGAATCAGTAACTTTGGCCAGACAGAACAGCAGGTGGAAGAGAATTATATAAGCAGTGTAAAACTGCTAATAGCATGACATCTGAAAGGGGAAAAGAATAATGTAAAGTCTGCTATAACTATATTATGGCCTTTATTTCAGATACCGGATCAACAAACGAGAAACAAGTTGGACCTAAACTTCAGCCAATTGTCTTGCAGCCCCAGGACCTTATTACGGAATCTAAGGCAAAGACTTCTGACGGCAAATATCCAAAGTGTCCGAAATGCGGAGACCTAGAGGACTGCACCTGTTATGTGTATAAATGCAACGCAAAGAAACCATACATCTGTATAGACTGTGGCAAATCCTACAGAAAACACTCGCTGCTTATCGTGCACCAAAGGAGCCACTTCAAAAGCCAAGCCTTCAAGTGCCAGTGTTGTGAGAAGAGTTTCCTGAAGCCGTCCCACTTACAGAGACACATGAAGACCCATCAGAAGTACAAGTGTCCCGAGTGTGAGGAGTGCTTCAGAAACATGACTCTCTTTTATAAACACGTGAAATCACAGCACAAAGGGAGAGGATACAGGTGCCACACATGTCAAGAGTTCTTCCAGTTCCGTTCAGATATTGTGAAGCACAGAGAATCCCACAAGACAGTCCATCAGTGCGGACAGTGTAAGGCAGTCTACACAAGACTTGGTTCTTTGCAGAAACACATGAGCCATCATTTTCCTCATGAAACCAACAGTCATGGTACCTGCCGCTCAGAAAATGGGGAGATTCAGAAGTTCTCTCATACAACCACCAGTCATGGTAGCTCCAGCTCCGAGAATGGAAAGACTCTTACATTCCCTCAAACAACCATCAGTCATGGTAGCAACTCAGACAATGGAAAGAGTTGTGCTGTTCCTCAAACAACCACCAGACATGGTAGCAACTCAGAGAATGGGAAGAGTCGTGATGTTCCTCAAACAACCACCAGAAATGGTAGCAACTCAGAGAATGGAAAGAGTCATACAGTTCCTCAAACAACCACCAGTCATGGTAGCTCAAGCTTAGATAATGGAGAGACTCTAATGTTACTTCATACAACCATCAGTCATGGTACTTTCAGCTCAGAAAATGGAGAGATGCAGAGGTTCCTACGTCTGAAAGGGAAGCACCGCAAAAAAAGAAGCCAAAGAGGTCATCTAAGTTCTCATCATGTACATGAGGTTCAGCAAAATAAGTCACTGAAAAAAGAACTTGTAAAGCAAAAAGTGAACAAATGTTCTTCCAACCAGGCATTTATGAACTTCAAAACAAAAGCCAGAATTCCCAACATTTCTAAGGAAATCCCACAGAGACCGCATTCCCGACGTCCGCAGAAAATGAAAAACCGAAACATTAAGCAGAAGTCAACCCAACATAAAATGAGGAACTTGACTGCCCCCTCTGTGTTTTCACCACACAAATTGGGGCTCATACCCCAGGCAATGGCTCCTACGTCAAAAAACAAACTATGGTCATTAAAACCAAACGCGTATCTTGAAAAAGCAGAATTATTTACCTGTAAAAAATGCAAGAAGCGCTACAGGCATAGCAAATCTTTATTCCGGCACAAGAAGTCTCACACGCAGAGGTTTATGTGCCACACGTGTGGCAGGACCTTCCCTAAATTGGTACATGTGTATCTTCACAGGATGGTCCACATTGTGAAAAAACGCTACAATTGCAGGTTCTGCCAGAAACTATTTAGCGTCAGGTCCCTTCTTCTGCTCCATCAGAAGACTCATAAACCCTAGGTTTAACGTCGGGCAGAAAGATCTGGTTGAAAACACGGATAGTAAATGTCATGGGCCGACTTCTGGCTTCACCCTGAACCAGGAAAAACCTATGGAGAATGAGGTCCACAAGCACTTAACAGAATCTCTTCTTAGTGGAACGTTCTTATCACCGCACACCCACCCCAGTTCCCTACTGTACAGCCATTGGCACAAGACCCCCTGCAAGTGTAGGGACTACTTGAAAAACATTAATTACAGAGTTTATGATTACAGAGACGGTAATTAAAATAATTTATTTCAACTGTCCCCCCCCCCCCAACATACAGAAAAATAATATATTTTATATGTTTCTAATGTTACATTGTTGCAGGGCTTGGCAAATAAATGTTTTTCACACATTTTTTTAGTGCTTTATTCTACCTAAAAATATCGCTTGTCTGTGTGTTTTTAATTTGCTTCTCTGACTGATAAACTAGGCTATTTGGTTGCTAGGCAGAGTCTGAGCCAGTTGGTTGGACCAGTTCAAAAAGGGTAAATGTTATATACTACAAGGGGAAAAACTTGTACAAGGGGAAAAACTTGTACAAGTATTTAACTTGTGGACTGAGTATATACAGTATAAGCATATTATAAGTCACACAGGAGCTCCACTCCATAGTACAAAATAAAACTGCATGGTGAGAACCCCTCAGGGACTTCTAATATCCTTATCATTTACAGTAGGGGGTACATTATCCCTTATAATACATGAGTGATACTCAGAGTTCCCTGTATAACTCAGCCTGCAGCCTTGTGCCTTTATATGGTCACAGAACAACCCCTCAGTGACTTCTAATATCCTTATCATTTACAGTAGGGGGTACATTATCCCTTATAATACATGAGTGATACTCAGAGTTCCCTGTATAACTCAGCCTGCAGCCTTGTGCCTTTATGTGGTCACAGAACAACCCCTCAGTGACTTCTAATATCCTTATCATTTACAGTAGGGGGTACATTAACCCTTATAATACATGAGTGATACTCAGAGTTCCCTGTATAACTCAGCCTGCAGCCTTGTGCCTTTATATGGCCACATAACAACCCCTCAGTGACTTCTAATATCCTTATCATTTACAGTAGGGGGTACATTATCCCTTATAATACATGAGTGATACTCAGAGTTCCCTGTATAACTCATCCTGCAGCCTTGTGCCTTTATATGGTCACAGAACAACCCCTCAGTGACTTCTAATATCCTTATCATTTACAGTAGGGGGTACATTATCCCTTATAATACATGAGTGATACTCAGAGTTCCCTGTATAACTCAGCCTGCAGCCTTGTGCCTTTATATGGTCACAGAACAACCCCTCAGTGACTTCTAATAACCTTATCATTTACAGTAGGGGGTACATCAAGTTGGTTGAGCAATTTATATTATTATTTTATATTATTTGTTTTTGGTTATTGGCAGGGCCGGATTTACATAGCGGACGCCCCTAGGCCCACTGCAATTTGTCGCCCCTGTCCCCTCCCCTTTATTTGTGCAAATTTTCATGGAGATTGTATCTCCTGTGCATCCCCAGTGTTTTTGAACCAATGTGGGTGTGGTTGGACAGCATGCCGCCCCCCTCAAATCCTGCCACCCTAGGCCCGGGCCTAGGTGGCCTTCCCACAAATCCGGGCCTGGTTATTGGAGAACAATTATCTGTATAAGAGACTCTGTGTTTTTTGTTAGATTAAATAGAAGTTGTCATGCTGATTCTCATCAGAGGAGAAGCTAAATCCAATGAAATTGCTGCCCAGGCCAAGTACAAGGAAACTAAGAGGCAAGTGAAGGGGACAGGGCATGACTGGCAAGATGTATTCTGGGTTATGCCCTTAAAGGGGTTTATCACCTTTAAATTAACATTGAGTATGATGTATTAATATATACCTGCTATCCCACAGTCACACTCCCTTCCCAGAGACTATTATCCACTGTTACTATAGACACCATCTCTCCCTACTATACCTGCTATCCCACAGTCACACTCCCTTCCCAGAGACTATTATCCACTGTTACTATAGGCACCATCTCTCCCTACTATACCTGCTATCCCACAGTCACACTCCCTTCCCAGAGACTATTATCCACTGTTACTATAGACACCATCTCTCCCTACTATACCTGCTATCCCACAGTCACACTCCCTTCCCAGAGACTATTATCCACTGTTACTATAGACACCATCTCTCCCTACTATACCTGCTATCCCACAGTCACACTCCCTTCCCAGAGACTATTATCCACTGTTACTATAGGCACCATCTCTCCCTACTATACCTGCTATCCCACAGTCACACTCCCTTCCCAGAGACTATTATCCACTGTTACTATAGACACCATCTCTCCCTACTATACCTGCTATCCCACAGTCACACTCCCTTCCCAGAGACTATTATCCACTGTTACTATAGACACCATCTCTCCCTACTATACCTGCTATCCCACAGTCACACTCTCTTCCCAGAGACTATTATCCCACTGTTACTATAGGCACCATCTCTCCCTACTATACCTGCTATCCCACAGTCACACTCCCTTCCCAGAGACTATTATCCACTGTTACTATAGGCACCATCTCTCCCTACTATACCTGCTATCCCACAGTCACACTCCCTTCCCAGAGACTATTATCCACTGTTACTATAGACACCATCTCTCCCTACTATACCTGCTATACCACAGTCACACTCCCTTCCCAGAGACTATTATCCCACTGTTACTATAGGCACCATCTCTCCCTACTATACCTGCTATCCCACAGTCACACTCCCTTCCCAGAGACTATTATCCAATGTTACTATAGACACCATCTCTCCCTACTATACCTGCTATCCCACAGTCACACTCCCTTCCCAGAGACTATTATCCACTGTTACTATAGACACCATCTCTCCCTACTATACCTGCTATCCCGCAGTCACACTCCCTTCCCAGAGACTATTATCCACTGTTACTATAGGCACCATCTCTCCCTACTATACCTGCTATCCCACAGTCACACTCCCTTCCCAGAGACTATTATCCACTGTTACTATAGACACCATCTCTCCCTACTATACCTGCTATCCCACAGTCACACTTCCTTCCCAGAGACTATTATCCACTGTTACTATAGGCACCATCTCTCCCTACTATACCTGCTATCCCACAGTCACACTCCCTTCCCAGAGACTATTATCCACTGTTACTATAGACACCATCTCTCCCTACTATACCTGCTATCCCACAGTCACACTCCCTTCCCAGAGACTATTATCCACTGTTACTATAGACACCATCTCTCCCTACTATACCTGCTATCCCACAGTCACACTCCCTTCCCAGAGACTATTATCCACTGTTACTATAGGCACCATCTCTCCCTACTATACCTGCTATCCCACAGTCACACTCCCTTCCCAGAGACTATTATCCACTGTTACTATAGACACCATCTCTCCCTACTATACCTGCTATCCCGCAGTCACACTCCCTTCCCAGAGACTATTATCCACTGTTACTATAGGCACCATCTCTCCCTACTATACCTGCTATCCCACAGTCACACTCCCTTCCCAGAGACTATTATCCACTGTTACTATAGACACCATCTCTCCCTACTATACCTGCTATCCCACAGTCACACTCCCTTCCCAGAGACTATTATCCACTGTTACTATAGACACCATCTCTCCCTACTATACCTGCTATCCCACAGTCACACTCTCTTCCCAGAGACTATTATCCCACTGTTACTATAGGCACCATCTCTCCCTACTATACCTGCTATCCCACAGTCACACTCCCTTCCCAGAGACTATTATCCACTGTTACTATAGGCACCATCTCTCCCTACTATACCTGCTATCCCACAGTCACACTCCCTTCCCAGAGACTATTATCCACTGTTACTATAGACACCATCTCTCCCTACTATACCTGCTATACCACAGTCACACTCCCTTCCCAGAGACTATTATCCCACTGTTACTATAGGCACCATCTCTCCCTACTATACCTGCTATCCCACAGTCACACTCCCTTCCCAGAGACTATTATCCAATGTTACTATAGACACCATCTCTCCCTACTATACCTGCTATCCCACAGTCACACTCCCTTCCCAGAGACTATTATCCACTGTTACTATAGACACCATCTCTCCCTACTATACCTGCTATCCCGCAGTCACACTCCCTTCCCAGAGACTATTATCCACTGTTACTATAGGCACCATCTCTCCCTACTATACCTGCTATCCCACAGTCACACTCCCTTCCCAGAGACTATTATCCACTGTTACTATAGACACCATCTCTCCCTACTATACCTGCTATCCCACAGTCACACTTCCTTCCCAGAGACTATTATCCACTGTTACTATAGGCACCATCTCTCCCTACTATACCTGCTATCCCACAGTCACACTCCCTTCCCAGAGACTATTATCCACTGTTACTATAGACACCATCTCTCCCTACTATACCTGCTATCCCACAGTCACACTCCCTTCCCAGAGACTATTATCCACTGTTACTATAGACACCATCTCTCCCTACTATACCTGCTATCCCACAGTCACACTCCCTTCCCAGAGACTATTATCCAGTGTTACTATAGGCACCATCTCTCCCTACTATACCTGCTATCCCACAGTCACACTCCCTTCCCAGAGACTATTATCCACTGTTACTATAGACATCATCTCTCCCTACTTTACCTGCTATCCCACAGTCACACTCCCTTCCCAGAGACTATTATCCACTGTTACTATAGGCACATCTCTCCCTACTATACCTGCTATCCCACAGTCACACTCCCTTCCCAGAGACTATTATCCACTGTTACTATAGGCACATCTCTCCCTACTATACCTGCTATCCCACAGTCACACTCCCTTCCCAGAGACTATTATCCCACTGTTACTATAGGCACATCTCTCCCTACTATACCTGCTATCCCACAGTCACACTCCCTTCCCAGAGACTATTATCCACTGTTACTATAGGCACCATCTCTCCCTACTATACCTGCTATCCCACAGTCACACTCCCTTCCCAGAGACTATTATCCACTGTTACTATAGACATCATCTCTCCCTACTTTACCTGCTATCCCACAGTCACACTCCCTTCCCAGAGACTATTATCCACTGTTACTATAGACACATCTCTCCCTACTATACCTGCTATCCCACAGTCACACTCCCTTCCCAGAGACTATTATCCACTGTTACTATAGACACCATCTCTCCCTACTATACCTGCTATCCCACAGTCACACTCCCTTCCCAGAGACTATTATCCACTGTTACTATAGACACCAACGACTACCCGTAGTGAGAAAGAGACCAGAGAAAGCAGGAAAAGCGACGGCAGTAAATGTGCAGAGGAACGGAGCAAGTGATGGAGCTACAGCCCAACACAGGGAGAGATACTTGTGGACGGCTGAACAACTGCTTCAGTGAGTATGTAACAGCGGAGTGCACAGAGCAGTAAATGAGCAATATTATACTATTCTATTACATTCCTTTCTAGCCGTGCAGACTGAGGAGGAGACGTAGTGAAGTGAATACCAGTGGCGGAACTACCGGGGGAGCAGGGGGTGCAGTTGGGCCAGGGTCCGCATCCCCTCAGGGCCCCCCGGCAGCTCGCGCCCCGACGATTTCCGGGAAGACAATTGCGTACGGAGGGGGCGGGGGCCCGGCTGCACGTTTCACACCAGGGCCCGCCCCCTCTAGTTACGTTACTGGTGAATACATCATTACTTGTGACTGAGCTGACACCGATCTCCTCTTTGAACTGTAGGATACAAGACATCTCGGGGCTTCTTTAGCGCGGGGTTTTCCAAGTACAAACTGAACAAATGCGCTGAAAGAATATTAAGGGGTTAAGCGCTGTTCCTTCTCTTTATTATGGTATTATTATGGAAATTCCTTCCTGACTCCAAGATGCAATGGGACCAGGATCAACTTGTACTATGAGCTCTCTCCCATATCCCTGTATTCCCTCACTTGCTAAACACCATCCGACCCTTCCTTGTACCTATCTAATGTATCAGCCTGTACCCCTGATTCACTTCCCAGCTCTCCCTGTAACACCCCTTTCCCTTCTCTAATCTCATTGGCTCCCTCCTGTCTGCTGGGAGGAGCTACTGGTGAATAAAGCATCCGACCCTTCCTTGTACCTATCTAATGTATCAGCCTGTACCACTGATTCACTTCCCAACTCTACCTGTAACACCCCTTTCCCTCCTCTAATCTCATTGGCTCCCTCCTGTCTGCTGGGAGGAGCTACTGGTGAATAAAGCATCCGACCCTTCCTTGTACCTATCTAATGTATCAGCCTGTACCCCTGATTCACTTCCCAGCTCTCCCTGTAACACCCCTTTCCCTCCTCTAATCTCATTGGCTCCCTCCTGTCTGCTGGGAGGAGCTACTGGTGAATAAAGCATCCGACCCTTCCTTGTACCTATCTAATGTATCAGCCTGTACCACTGATTCAGGGAGACAATTCCACATCCTCAACTCTCACTGTAAAACTGTTGTTAAATAAATATGTTTCATTATGTTAATTTTTGTTTGTTGGATTTTTTTATGTTTAAGAGAACAGAACTAGTAGCTGTACTGATAAGTATCTCGTTATTCCAAACAAGTGAACATCAGTTTATAACAAACAAGGAAGCAGCTGCCCATGTGATATTCCCCAAAACAAACAGATTGTTGGGAAATCCCTTTCTAATAGAGGGGCTGTACTTGTTACAACATATGATTCAGGCTTTTGGGTGACCACTTCAAGATCTGGGGAGTAGGATGATTTTTGTATTGGGGAGGCTAATAAAATACTTCAGATTTCTCCACAATTATATGTATACAGTGGTGTGAAAAACTATTTGCCCCCTTCCTGATTTCTTATTCTTTTGCATGTTTGTCACACTTAAATGTTTCTGCTCATCAAAAACCGTTAACTATTAGTCAAAGATAACATAATTGAACACAAAATGCCGTTTTTAAATGAAGGTTTACGTTATTAAGGGAGAAAAAAAACTCCAAATCTACATGGGCCTGTGTGAAAAAGTGATTGCCCCCCTCGTTAAAAAATAACTTAACTGTGGTTTATCTCACGTGAGTTCAATTTCAAAGGTTATAAAGCCATTTCTAAAGCTTTGGGACTCCAGCGAACCACAGGGAGAGCCATTATCCACAAATGGCAAAAACATGGAACAGTGGTGAACCTTCCCAGGAGTGGCCGGCCGACCAAAATGACCCCAAGAGCGCAGAGACAACTCATCCGAGAGGCCACAAAAGACCCCAGGACAACATCTATAGAACTGCAGGCCTCACTTGCCTCAATTAAGGTCAGTGTTCACGACTCCACCATAAGAAAGAGACTGGGCAAAAACGGCCTGCATGGCACATTTCCAAGGCGCAAACCACTTTTAAGCAAAAAGAACATTAAGGCTCGTCTCAATTTTGCTAAAAAACATCTCAATAATTGCCAAGACTTTTGGGAAAATACCTTGTGGACCGACGAGACAAAAGTTGAACTTTTTGGAAGGTGCGCGTCCCGTTACATCTGGCGTAAAAGTAGCACAGCATTTCAGAAAAAGAACATCATACCAACAGTAAAATATGGTGGTGACTTTGACGTAGTTGTTCAGCTTAAATATATTGCAATATATGGACAAACAATCCCTGTGTTGTTTAAAGGGTAAGGCATTTTTCAGTAGCAGTAGCACAAAATGTCTCTGTCTTAAATATATTGATAATGGGTTGAGTGCAGAGGACTCTTGTAGTTGACTATATGTATTTTGTGGTCACACCCTCATTGCACCCCCGCCTAATGGTTTTAAAAAATAGTGGTGAGCACAACTTTCCCTTGTTTGGTGGTAGTGTGATGGTCTGGGGTTGTTTTGCTGCTTCAGGACCTGGAAGACTTGCTGTAATAGATGGAACCATGAATTCTACTGTCTACCAAAAAATCCTGAAGGAGAATGTCCGGCCATCTGTTCGTCAACTCAAGCTGAAGCGATCTTGGGTGCTGCAGCAGGACAATGACCCAAAACACACCAGCAAATCCACCTCTGAATGGCTGAAGAAAAACAAAATGAAGACTTTGGAGTGGCCTAGTCAAAGCCCTGACCTGAATCCTATTGAGATGTTGTGGCATGACCTTAAAAAGGCGGTTCATGCTAGAAAACCCTCAAATAAAGCTGAATTACAACAATTCTGCAAAGATGAGTGGGCCAAAATTCCTCCAGAGCGCTGTAAAAGACTCGTTGCAAGTTATCGCAAACGCTTGATTGCAGTTATTGCTGCTAAGGGTGGCCCAACCAGTTATTAGGTTCAGGGGGCAATTACTTTTTCACACAGGTTTGGATTTCTTTTCTCCCTAAATAATAAAAACCCTCATTTAAAAACTGCATTTTGTGTTTACTTGTGTTATCTTTGACTAATAGTTAAATGTGTTTGATGATCAGAAACATTTTGTGTGACAAACATGCAAAAGAATAAGAAATCAGGAAGGGGGCAAATAGTTTTTCACACCACTGTATAATACCCCAGAACAGATGGCAGTTTATATGAAGTGCCAGTTTCATATACCCCAGAACACATGACAAGATAAATAAAGTGGTATATGAGAACATATGGAAGGACACATAAAGTGTTAATGTATAATGTTCCCAGAACACATGGCAGGATAAATGCAGAGCCAACATCATGTCAATTACCTCCATCGTGTTTGTTGTAGGGAAATTCATGGATGTTGGTTTGGGGGGGATTAGTCGACACAATCCTTTATTAAAATCCCCCCGTGTCCGTTACAAGAGATTGCAGTGCTCAGATTAGTGCTCTAAACATTGCAGGGACACCAGCTCTATCCATAGCACCTGCCATAGAGACCCATTATGTGACTCCCCAAAATACCCCTTGATCTAATCTCAATGTTTCCCCCAACTTTACTGGCAGACACAGTTCTTATTTAGTTCACTTGAAATTACACGCACACATACAAGGTGGCACTTGTGGCGCCATGGGAGTCAAATTCGAAAAATGGAAGGAAATTTAAAGAAAAAATAAATTGTGAATTTCCCCCTTAATCTAAGAATAGATGTAGTAGAGCCGTGGGCTTGACTGGAAGCAGAAGAGGTTCCACCTAATGTGCAATATTTCTGTGGGAAACGGATCATTTGCCAGATGAGAGGCTCCTAAACAGACTTTGATGTCAGGACCAGTATGTTCTAGTCGCCCCATTGTACCCTAACAACAGTCATTTTATTTTGGGTACATGTTGCTATTTGTATAGCGTTTGCTGCTAACCTTACATAAGAACTGTTTAGAACAAATGGCCTATATACATGTTATGTTCATTACATACAATGCATTCTGATGATGAGGAACATTAAGAATTAGGGCTTATTCACGATCATAAGGTAGAGCACTAGGTGGAGAAATGATCTCAGAATTGAAGTGGCCGATGATGAAATGGATTATGCCTATGTGTGCTCCCCTATGTACAGATGAAGCCACTTGATACTGTACATTGAACGTGCTATAACTGTAGATAAGCAGCGGGGCTGGAACAAGGGGTAGGCAACTGCCTAGGGCACAACAATTAGGGGGCGCACTTATCAAGGGGGGGATTTTTTTTTTTTCAGTACTAAAATTTAGTTCCCATGGCTGGCCTTTAGTATTAAACCATAATTATAAAAAAAATCGCATGCCCACAAGGGCCCCAACCCCCTCTGGGGTTTGTTTAATCTTAGTTTTACAGCCACAGCGCCCCCCCCCCCCTAGGAGCATAAGTTCCTGTGTGACGCGCTGGCGCGCATGCGCTTTTTGCCTAGAAGTAACTCACTCATTACTTGTGCGCGCCTACAGGGAGCAGTAACTGGCGCTGCTGGCTGGGACCTGCTCTAGTCACTTGCTGGGCTGCTGCTGGTACAGGTACAGGTGCATTATTTTTGTTTGTTAACATTGCATATTCATATAAATGAAAACTTTAATTCATTCATGTCTTCTAAGATTTCTTTATTAAAATATAAAACTGTAATGGTCTGGTGGGAAATGGTAATGCTGAACGTGTGGGGGGCGCTAATTGAAGCCCTTGACTAGGGTGCTAAAATACCTTGGCCTGGCACTGGAACAACCCCTCTGTGACTTCTTATATCCTTATCAGTTACAGTAGGGGGTACATTATCCCTTATAATACATGAGTGATACTCAGAGTTCCCTGTATAACTCAGCCTGCAGCCTTGTGCCTTTATATGGTCACAGAACAACCCCTCAGTGACTTCAAATATCCTTATCATTTACAGTAGGGGGTACATTATCCCTTATAATACATGAGTGATACTCAGAGTTCCCTGTATAACCCAGCCTGCAGCCTTGTACCTTTATATGGTCACAGAACAACCCCTCAGTGACCTCTAATATCCTTATCATTTACAGTAGGGGGTACATTATCCCTTATAATACATGAGTGATACTCAGAGTTCCCTGTATAACTCAGCCTGCAGCCTTGTGCCTTTATATGGTCACAGAACAACCCCTCAGTGACTTCTAATATCCTTATCATTTACAGTAGGGGGTACATTATCCCTTATAATACATGAGTGATACTCAGAGTTCCCTGTATAACTCAGCCTGCAGCCTTGTGCCTTTATATGGTCACAGAACAACCCCTCAGTGACTTCTAATATCCTTATCATTTACAGTAGGGGGTACATTATCCCTAATAATACATGAGTGATACTCAGAGTTCCCTGTATAACTCAGCCTGCAGCCTTGTGCCTTTATATGGTCACAGAACAACCCCTCAGTGACTTCTAATATCCTTATCATTTACAGTAGGGGGTACATTATCCCTTATAATACACGAGTGATACTCAGAGTTCCCTGTATAACTCAGCCTGCAGCCTTGTGTCTTTATATGGTCACAGAACAACCCCTCAGTGACTTCTAATATCCTTATCATTTACAGTAGGGGGTACATTATCCCTTATAATACATGAGTGATACTCAAGAGTTCCCCGAATAATTCTGCAATATCCCTTATTAATACATGAGTAATTGGTGAATCTGACCTTTTTGCTTTGCCAAAAATGAAAAATGCATTGAAGTATATGGGGGGGGGGGGTCACTGACCCCATCTAAAAACAAAATGCTCTGCAAGGATACCAACTTATTATTGCTGCTTTTTATTAGTCATATTTCTATTCATGCCTCTCTTAGTCGAATCAAGGCATGGTTGCTAGGGTAATCTGGACCGCAGCAACCAGATGGGTGAAATTGCAAACTGGAGAGCTGCGGAATAAAAAGGTAAATAAATCAAAAACCACAAACAATATTAAACGAAAACCAATTGCAAATTGTCCCAGCATATCATCCTCTACATCCTACTAAAATTAATTTAAAGGTGAACAAGCCCTTTCATCTACCAAAAGCTGTTCTTGCCGTTAAACAGCAGCTGTGGGTGCTGCGCAGGACGGTGAGTACAGGCTGGGGTAGAAGTATAGAATAATCAGTACAGTGGGGTTCATAGCTTGCAGTGACGGTTATTACAGAACACGTATGATCTCTAGCCAATCATTACAGGCCACACACGTTAACAACAAATCCATCGCATGGCCAAAAGGGCACTGGGTTTTTTGACATTTAATGGGTGTCAAGTTGTAAAGCAATCATCTTCCTGGAACCAAAGTTCCCTTTAATCAGCATTATTTACACAGGATTAATTTATTGGAACCCCACAAATGGTTGCCCAATCAAAATCAAGCCCCTCCCCCTACCAGTCAATGGAAAAAGAGAGCAGCAAAAGTACAGAGAACCAGAGCTGCAGTCATTTCACCCCATTGCACTTATATATCATACAGTAGCTAAGAGAATACCTCCCATATTTGCAGGGCCAGAACTAGAAGTAGGTACGTGGCTAGGGAGCAAAAGCTAGTGGGGCGCCAGGCACGTCCCCTCTCTGTCACCTAACCCATGTCCGGTCCCCTCTCTCCGACTGTCAATTCACTTTGGCCATGTATTTGTTTGTCAGCTTGTGCTTGTACGATAGAACGGTATCTTGTGCACGCGCAACCCATCCGGCGCAGCAACCAACCAGGTTGCCTAGGGCGTCTGCCCGTGGTAGCCCGGCATATTTGGACTGAAAGGGTGGGGCTTAAAGTCCCCATACATGGGCTGATATAAGCTGTTGCCAGTTAGCAGATGATTGGGGGCCTTCGGACGGCCTTCCCTGATCAAAATCTGGCCAGATGTCAATCGGGCAGGTTTAAAACCCCCGTCAGATCAAGGACCACATTGATTAGTTCATCGGTTTGGCTCGCTGTGATCAGAATGTCCAATCGGATCAGCCCAATATCACCCACCTCAAGGTGGGCATATCGGAATGAGTTCTGCTCAGCGTAATCGCCAAATGAGTGGATCGTGTATGGATGCCCACCTTAACTGTAAAGGGGCAAGATTTCCCATACCATGGCCCCATTATACACTAGTTCATACAGTTCATGGACAGATTAGTCGAAATTGTGGATGTCATATAAGGAGCCATGGCAACAGCCAAGTTTTATGCTTTAAAAAAAAAAAGATCAGTAACATCACCTATTAATTCAGTAATATAAACGGTGGGCCATGAACCTCAGATATGGAAAATTACTGTTATGTAAAGGGAGCAGAGAAGAACGCTGGGACGGCTGGTTTCACTGATGTCTGAGTTGTCCTTGCTATTAAATGTCACAGCATGCGCCACCTAGTGGAAGAATCAATTAACAACATGATCAAGTTATGGTTTGGACGAAATCTATATAAAGTTGCAGATCACCCTTGTTAACAAGAATAACCTTACACAAGCACAGCAGCGCGAAAATTAAACGATTTATTGATGCAACTGTGTCCATTAATAAAAAAAAAATAGTCTGAATGGCCGATTCATACTGACCCATGTGACACTTGCAATGGCAAACAGCAGAGTGTGCAGGAAAAGGTTAAAACAGATTAAGACACCGCCTGAATGTTGCCCAAACAGGTCATTGGTTGTTTCATGAACTGGAATCAAATGTGTAACACTTATTAAGAACAAATGATAGCGAGGCATCTTCATACACCAAACTGGTCTCTCAGACGGCTCCTTCCAACGGTGTATCTATAGCAACAGTTGTACACAGCCGTTTGAGTTTTCTGCATGCATTTGCGAGTTCCCAGGCCGTTCCGATCTTCGGACCAAGGCAGATGTCAATAAAACACTGTAACGGGACTTTAAAGTCGAGAATCCGTAGCTTCCGACAGCTTGTAAAGCGAGTTCCCACCTCCAAAGTAGATTGTAGTCAATAAAATACTTAATAAAAGGCCATCCTTAAAGGGATCGATTCCAAAAAAGCAGACAAAGCACCTCCAGTGTAGAAGTGAAATAATGGCGATGTTCTATTGCAGAGTTTACAGTCTATCTACGGTTACCCTTAAGCTATACTTATCACCTGTACTAACGTCACAATAGAAAACAAATGTTGAACTGTTTCTAGAGATGTAAGAACATGGAGATGGAAGAGATCTATGTACATACCCTGAAGCAAATAAGGGTACAGTATTGGGAGAAATCCCAAGCACCACCCGCACAAGGCATTTAGCAAGGGTGCTGCAGTCTCATGGGCAGCATTCTCAGTGCTATGGAAAGCTGGAAGAGCTCAGGGTTTGAATGGGATGTTGGGGAGAGGACTAGTAAATGATTTTTGGACGGATCCGCACACACACACACAATTATTAGCATTCCGGAGCTTACCCCTTTAATTAGCATTTTTTTCACAGATAAGAAATGCCGGGAGGATTTCATAAAGAGTTAAAGGGATCCTGTCATCGGAAAACATGTTTTTTTCAAAACGCATCAGTTAATAGTGCTGCTCCAGCAGAATTCTGCACTGAAATCCATTTCTCAAAAGAGCGAACAGATTTTTTTATATTCAATTTTGAAATCTGACATGGGGCTAGACATTTTGTCAATTTCCCAGCTGCCCCCAGTCATGTGACTTGTGCCTGCACTTTAGGAGAGAAATGCTTTCTGGCAGGCTGCTGTTTTTCCTTTTCAATGTAACTGAATGTGTCTCAGTGAGACCTGGATTTTACTATTGAGTGTTGTTCTTAAATCTACCAGGCAGCTGTTATCTTGTGTTAGGGAGCTGCTATCTGGTTACCTTCCCAATGTTCTTTTGTTTGGCTGCTGGGGGGGAAAGGGAGGGGGGGGTGATATCACTCCAACTTGCAGTACAGCACAAGTCACATGATTTGGGGCAGCTGGGAAATTGACAATATGTCTAGCCCCATGTCAGATTTCAAACGTGAATATAAAAAAATCAGTTTGCTCTTTTGAGAAATGGATTTCAGTGCAGAATTCTGCTGGAGCAGCACTATTAACTGATTCATTTTGAAAAATGTTTTTTTTTCCCCATGAGAGTATCCCTTTAAGATATAAGTAACAGCCCCACTAGCAGTGTGTAAAGATATTGATTTTTTTTTCATATTATATAAAAAATGTATATTCAAATATATTTTAGAGGTTTGTGTTTCAAGGACTTTTTTTTGGACGTTTGACCACACAAGGTTTTTCTAATAGCCCTATTGGACAATTTCCTCTAATAACTGGACTACGGAAACAAACACTGGGTTCAATGTTGCACCTGCCGAAACGGTGATACATTTGGTGGCATGATAAAAGAGGTAAACTCCCCAACTGCTGATAATTGTGTATGTGCAGATCTGTTCTAAAATGGTTTGCTGTTGCTAAGGGACCCGGCCCCAGTTAACAGAGGGCCTGCACCACCACTGCAGTGAAAGTGAACAACGGGTATGCGTTGGATTCATCACATTGATCTGAAGTTCTGGGGAGAGGACTAGAACATTAACGCTGATCCATGCCGTGTCCAAAGCAGAGTTGACAGTTGCTGGGATCTCATGGGGTGTATGTGGTCTGTGCTTGCATCCGCTGCAGGTTATGGACGCGAATGTGAGCTTGCAGTGTCTCTTCCTTGTTGAAGCTCTTATCGCATTGGCTGCAAGGGAAGGGCTTTTCCGGGGCATGAACCGACTGGTGGGCGACCAGCTGCGTCTTCAAGTAAAAGCTCTCTCTGCACTGTGTGCACTTGAATGGCTTAGTGTCTGTGTGCACGCCTTCGTGGGTGATCAGCAGAGCCTTGTCGTTAAAACTTTTGTCGCAGTGCCTGCACTGATAGGGTTTTGGCTTGGAGCGGCACTCGCCGTGCGCCGCCAGACTAGCCGAGTTGGGGAACCACTTGTTGCAAGTGTTACATTTTTGCGGTTTTTCTCCGGTGTGGGTCCTCTTGTGGGCAACAAGGAGCGAATGGTCGTTAAACTTTTTGTCACACTGGTCGCACTCAAAGGGCTTGCCGTCCTTATGGGTGTTGAAGTGAGCGGCGAGCAGAGAAGCCTTGGAGAAGCTTTCGTCGCATTTTGTACAGGGGTACGTGAGCTTGCCAATATGGATCCTCTGATGGGCTTCCAGGATCGACTTGTCGTTGAACCTCTTCTCGCAGAAGTTGCACTTGTGAGGCTTATCCCCCACAGGCAAACAGAAGTTTCGTTTCCGCTCTGGGCTCCTGTCATAGTTCCTGCTCGACTGCGGACTCAAGGTCGGCACTACATAATCCACGTCCTCCTCGGACTTGCTGGAATGTTCCCTCTGGTGCACCATCAGTTCAGACTTGTACTTAAACTTCTCATCGCATATATCACAGTGATACTGAAAGTCCCCTCGGTGCATCTTGCGGTGGCCTTCTAACTCTGCGTTGTTTTTGAAACAGCGCTCGCACTCGGGGCAGAAGTACTGCTGGCGTTTCCTCAGGGATCTGCCGTGAGTTGGAGGTGAAGAGTCACGCTGGTTTTCCTCATGGTAGTTGTCTTCCCCATTCTGGTCGTCGTCCTGATCCGATTCTATTTCGGAGCCTGATGCATCTTCATACATATCAGGGTCAACAATGACTTCAGTGATCTCATCCTTAAGGTCAAAGGAATCCATTGCTTGAGATGAGTTGCCTGTGCTCTCAGTGGGGCTTACTGCAAAATACAAACACACGAGAAGTGCACAGTTAAAGGGACGGTTCACACAGTTCCAGTATGCCGTACAGAAAGTTAAAGGGGTTGATCACCTTTAAATTAACTGTTAGTATGATGTAGATAGTGATATTCTGAGACATTTCGAATATTGTCAAAGGTGATATGTGATTTGCAAATAGTCTTCATCTTTTTTTTTTTTTATTATTTCAATTTTATCAGTTCTCCAGAAATGGTTTCAGCTATTTCTGTTGCTAAAAGTCCCATTTCATCCAGCAACTGGGTCTGAATCGATTCAGAAAGGTTTTTGAGTCGACATGACCAGGGGCAGCTGGGAAATTGACAATATGTCTAGCCCCATGTCAGATTTCAAAATTGAATATAAAAAAATCAGTTTGCTCATTTGAGAAATGGATCTCAGTGCAGAATTCTGCTGGAGCAGCACTATTAACTGATTCATTTTGAAAAAAATGTTTTTCCCATGACAGTATCCCTTTAAAGACAACTGATGCCAGAGAGAAGCTGTGAGTACCCTCTCGTTGTTACTCTCTCTCTCCATGGGATTTGACTCTAAAGGTGGCCATAGACCACAGATAATATCGTATGAAACTAATTTTCGTATGAGATTCGGTGCGTGTATGGTGGGAAAACCGGTGACCAATATCGTCAGAAGCCTTGGACAATAGTCGGCTCGTTGATCGGGCTGGACAGAAAGTTATGATCGGGCTCCTTTGAAGGCACCAGAACATCGGCCATTGTTAGAGCTGAATCATCAGATCCAGGTAGAATTCTATTGTTTCTTTATGTATATCGGACCGTTCAGCTCTACACGTGTGTATTGAAACCAACCATCTTTCGCTGAAAAATCTTTTCCAAGAAAGATGTAATTGTTACGTCTATGGCGCCTTTAGGGCAGAGACAAATGTAATTGTTACGTCTATGGCGCCTTTAGGGCAGAGACACACAGTCAGATTCGGGGAGATTAGTTACCAGGCGACAAATCTATTCTTTCGGGGCGACTAATCTCCCCAAACTGCCTCCCCCTCAACTGAGTGAAAATTGCCGGCGGGATGGCACTCGGAGCCCTTCGTTTTCTGAAGTCGCCTGAACTTTCCTCATGAGGTAACTTTCGAAAACAAATCGCTCCGAGTGCCAGTCAGCCGGCAATTTTCACTCTAGGCAGCGGAAAGGCAGTTTGGGGAGATTAGTCGCCCGAAGATGAGGTGATTTGTTGCCTGGCAACTGATCTCCCCGAATCTGACAGTGTGTTTCTGCCCTAAGATACCACTCTGCCTGCCCAGTGTTATACAGATTCCCCTATGAGTCGGTGCAGCTGGTTTGGCCGGTGGCACAAAGATTTGCCGCCATGTCTCTCAGATCTCCTCACACAGGGGCGGCCATATTGCCGGTGAGGCCCAGCCTGATACTGTATGTTCTCCTCTGCTGGGAAACACGTATTAGAAGCAGTTGTTGCCCACGCTCTGCCCCTTGTTACTTCCCTGCGGCCCAGTAACACGTTGTTGTTGTTAGACAGCAGGGCTGGGGTGAGAGGGTGAGTAGCAGCTACGGGAGCCATAGGGGGATTTCTAGTCAGCACTAGGTCTGCGCTTTGGGTGGGAGGGGCTAAGCGCCACACGGTAGCCACGTGCTGATTCAAAACCGGGCCCTCAGGGGAGTAAACGGCCACCGGGCACTGTGACGTGTATCCTACCTGATGTCCGGTAAAGTCCGGCGTGTAACCGAGCGCTATAGCAGGGAATGAATTCCGGGCCTTGCTCCTTCCAGCCAACCGGAAACGGCGTTCGAGCGCCCGCGGGGCTCCGGAAGTGACGCGACGACGGCTGCTGAGATGTACTGGGGGGAGTAGAGAAGCGCGGGCTGGCGCTTGTGTGAGGGGCAACACTGTGAATAAGTGCGGCTATGAGGCAGGGGAGGCTGTAGGGTTACTGGGGGGGCAGGATAGTTGGTGAGGGGAGTTGCTGGCTGTAGCTATTGCATACCTCCCAACTGTCCCTTTTTCGGAGGGACAGTCCCTCTTTTGACAGCTCAACCCGCAGCCCCTCATTTGTACTGGAAAGTCCCTCTTTTCTCTGCACTGAACAGCCAGAAAAAGAAACAAAGTTTCTCACTTAATTGGCTTTTAGCAGAGAGCCCAGAACAGCCAACAGGTGCAAATAAGATACTTTGTAACAATTTTGAGACACAAAAACACAGTTTAGATAAGGAGAAATATTTTCAATCTTTCATAACCTGCCAAATTTAGTAAAACGAACATGGTAATTAGGGGGTGTGGCCACAGAAAGGGGTGTGGTCAAAAAATTGCTGTGCTACGTGCGGGAAAGAAATGTTGTCCCTCTTTTTACTTCCAAAATGTTGGGAGGTATGGCTATTGTGTAATGAGGGAATCGTGTCATACACGTGTGGGCTACTGGTCTCAGGGCTACTGGCATCACAAATCACACGGCCACATACAACCATTTCTGGGCCCCTCCTAAACTCAGGAAAGAGCGTTGGTGTTCAGTGGAACTGACCTGTAATGTTTGGTGGTGGCGACTTCCTGGGCCCCCCTTAAATATTGAACCAGGGCAGAGACCACTGTCCCCTCTGTGACCCCCTTAAATATTACAGTCCACTGGGACCACTGTGTCCTCCTCCTTGGGCTTCTCTGTTGCAATTCTGCGCCATTGTATCGCCGATGGGTCTTATGCTAATGGCACCAGTACTGATGGTGAGTGGGTCAGCCTCAAAACTCACTGGAACTACTGGGCTCATGGAAGTTTAGGCCAAAAGACTGATCCTTTTCTTATGCCTGTGACATCACACCAAATAGAAGCCCCTTCCCAATAGCTCCCCAGAATGATGTATCCTAGCACTCAAACTCTATATATATATATATATATATATATATATATAATACACAAAAGCCAGGAATATCCTGTAAATTATATCCTTATAAACGGTGAGTTCTGATGTCATCAGTTATAAACGGTGAGTTCTGATGTCATTTCTGTCACATGACTCACTGAAACTTGTGTATTATAATAAATAAAGTACCCCCAGTTGTAAAATATGAGGATATTAGAAGTTACCTCGGAGTTCCATGACCTGTATAACTCAGCCTTTGGCCTCGTGTTTTTATATGGTCATGAAACTCCTCGGTAACTTATATTATTCTTATATTTTACAAGAGGGGGTACTTTATTCACTATATATATATATGAGAATATATCTCCTTCTGCCTGTCCGCTATCTCTACCTGGATGTCGCAACGCTACCTTAAATTAAACCTCTCTAAAACTGAAATGGTTCTCTTTCCTCCAATTAACACCCGTAGCATCCCCGAAGTATCCATCATAGTTAACAATTCCACTATCACCCCCTCTCCCCAGGCCCGGTGCCTTGGGGTTATCCTAGATTCTGCCCTGTCATTCACTCCTCATATCCAGTCACTTATTAAATCATGTCACTTCCACCTAAGGAACATATCCAAAATACCATCATTTATCACCCAAGACGCTGCCAAAATTCTTATTCACTCTCTCATCATATCGCGTCTAGACTACTGCAACTCTCTTTTAATTGGCCTCCCCCTCCAGAGACTGTCACCTCTCCAGTCCATAATGAACACTGCTGCGAGGCTCATACACCTCAGCAACCGCTCCTCCTCTGCCTCACAATTCTGTCAATCCCTGCACTGGCTTCCGTTACCTTTCAGAATCAAATTCAAATTAATGACACTGACTTTCAAAGCACTTCACAACTCTGCTCCACCCTACATCTCTGAACTCATCTCTATATACTCACCCAATCGCTTACTACGCTCCTCTACTGACCTGCTCCTCAACTCTTCTCTCATTACCTCCTCACATTCAAGACTTTGGAAGGGCTGCACCCCTCCTCTGGAACGCTCTCCCACGGTCTGTCCGACTTTCTCCCAACCTTTCTGCTTTCAAAAAATCCCTGAAAACGCACTTCTTTCGAGCAGCCTCCCCTCACTCTGCTTAACTACCAAATGTAACACCACATACAGTACCACATTTCTCACCCACTTACTTCGATTTTGCCCACTCCCACACCTTGTGTATTACTCCCTTCCCTTTAGACTGTATGCCTATGCATAGGGCCTTCCTCACCTCTTTGTACCTGTATTGATTGTGATGTTTGTTACTCCATATATTCTATATATGTAATTCATGTGATGTAGTTGTATAATCACATTTACTTTACAGTGCTACGCAATATATATATATATACCTTGAGAAAGGTCCCAACGTGGACCGAAACGTTGGATATGCATTGTGAATAAAACACAAAAATTTTTTCACTAAGAACATTGGAGTGCGGGTCCATTCTTTACTACATATGCAAAAAACTTGACCAACGCACCCATCATCTAAGAAATCCGGTAAGAGTGCGCTCACCACAATTGACTTTATATATATATATATATATATATATATATGTAAAGGACCAGGACACTGTTTTCTCAAATATCAAAAGTGTTTTAATTTTTCACATCACAGTGCCTCCAACGTTTCGGCCCGCCTTGGGGCCTTTATCATCCTTGAATGCCCCTGCATTCACTTGTGCAGAAGAAATTCTGCAAGCCCTGCGCATGTGCACATTATTGACTTAATAAAAATTACCTTTCCTTCTCCTTTAAACATTCATAGGCTCATGCCTACCCCACCCCTCCCTGGTGGTCAGGTAAGGTTGCTACTAATACCGGCCTTTGGATCAGAAGCAGGCTATGGCATACGGGGTCAGGGAAATTGGCAGTAAAAGGTGAAAGGGGTCAGAAGAGGGCTTGTATTTGTATGGGGTGATCAGCAGGGGCAAGGGTAAGGAAAGGGAGGGATTTATATGGCATAAATTTACAGTTGCAAGAGAATAACATTTTGTATATGCAGATTCATTTATGAGCTCAGGCTAGCATTGGACACTGCTACCCTGGCCTTGAGGGTAGAACCACCTGTTTGGCTTTAACAGCATTTCTTTCTTTTTCTGTGCTATGAGTATATCTCTATTAGTGATGTGCAGGTCAGGATTTTCCGCACTCCCTCAGCCCGCCTGACTTCCGGGCTCCTTTTATAGACTCGTTTTGCCAATGACGTCACAAACGTGTGGGGGGTGGCGCACAGGGCCGCCATCAGAAATCACAGGGCCCCGTACAACAAAATTTCCTAGGCCCCCTGGGCTGCGCCCACCTTAAGCCCCACCCACAAGTCTACCCTCCCCACCCCACAGGTCCAACCCTACCACCCAGTAAAAAAAAAAAGAAAAAAAAACATTGGTAGCTAGGGTCCCCACATGTTAATATTGGTGGTCAGGGCCCCCATAAAAAAAAATATTGGTCAGGGCCCCCTTACATTATAAAAACATTGGTGGCCAGGGCCCCCCTTAAATATCCAAGTAAAAAAATTGCCCCCCAGAAGTTTAAAAAAAAAAAAGGTGCCCAGGGCACCCCCACACAACAGGGACCACAAAAGGTTACCTTTAGGTGGCCATACCATGTTGCACTTCATTAGTGGGGCCCCACTTGCTGTCAGTGAGCTGCCAACTTCAGAAGGGAGGAGGGGAGCACAGGTGGCTGCATCTTATTCCAGCGACAGCATTTTCTTTCCTTATTGGCCACAGAATTTCAAGTCCCAGTAAAGCTGCATGGTGATTGGATGAGCTGGAGGGGAAGTTCACACCGCAGCTATCCAATCCCTGAGCAGCTCAACCAGGACTTAAACTCTGTGACAAATAAGGGAAATTAATGGACAGAAGATTCCTCCCCCTGTGCTCCTGCCCTGCTTTCCCCAAAGTCGGCAGCTCTCAGAAAGCAGGGGGGCCAGGCCCCCCTTACCCTCCGGGCCCCCTACAACTCCCCCCCCCCTGATGGCGGCTCTGGTGGCGCATGTCTATAGAAGTTCAACCCGGAAGTCGTCATTTGTAAAGTCACGGGCAGGGAGAGCAGTCAGAAGAGCTCAACCCACACCCGCTCCGGAGAGGGGGGTGCAAGGTCGACCCTCACTATTTATTGGGCTGTTTGTGCCTCAGTGTATTTGATGCTGGACCCAATGTTGAATCTCAGTCCAGGCCTATTTAAGGTGAAGTAAGCCTTTTATTTTAAAATTCTCTTAAGTTACTCTAAATTGTGCCCAGAATAACGTACCTTTCTCCCTGCATGTGCTAGAACCATACAAAGAATAACCCAGTCACTGTTAGTCCGTTTCATTTCTCTATATAGATATATTTATATCTTATACCAACTCAGTGGTTCCAGTGAGCAAACAGAAGCTGAAGGGTAGGAAATATGAAATAATGTCTTCATAATATACAGTATTATACTCTGCACAATATGTACTTTTATCATGATTGTGCCTTACTGGGGCCCTCCAGCCTGGGTGGCAGAGCCTTATAGCATTGTCACCATTTTCTCCTTCAAAAGAACCCTAGGATTGTTTTTTTAATTACAAGCTCACTGGGTTTATTATGCCTTTACTGGACTGAATAATGCTGCACGTGCAACACATACAACCGATTGTGACTCTAGAATATGTGTGCTGCAGAGTTTCTTCCCAGCACCCAAATTTCAGGCCAGATATACACAATATTTATAGCAATACAGGCTCTCATGAATCGTTAGAAAGTTTTAAAGGACCAGTAACATCAAACATTTTTACAAAAAATTTTTTAAGACTAGAACAGAAAAAAAAACCACTAGGACAAATTAAAATAGCAAAGCTTTTATTAAAAAATAACTTACAGAAACTCCACTTCCTGTCCTCTACAGAAACGGCGATAGGGCGACCATCGATCCTGCAGCGCTTGATTTCTCCTCCCTGGCTATTCACTGACAGCGTGTCCTCTGCCGCATCTCCTTCATCCTCCTCCAGGAGCAGCAGTAGGAAGGTGATGTCGGCGGGCTCCCCATTGAAGTGAACCAGCTGGGCGATTGCGCTTGGGACTGAGCCTGAATATAAGGAGCTGGGCAGATACCTGCGCTGGGGAGACCCAACCCAGCCTTCTACTGCCTCATTCACTGTCTCTCTCATCCCATTCACCGGTCGCTTCTCCCCCATTCACTGACGCTTTCCAGTCTGCGCTAACTTGCATCCAACACGGAGCCGGCGACCCCAGGACGGGCTTCTCTTGGTGAGCCGTGCTGCCCCCCCCCCCGCCTGTAGCTGCTGCTCCCTCTGTGAAACCGCTGTTGAAGGCAGCTCCGGTGTAGGCTGCATGTGGTGCCAGGGCAGAGGTGGGGTACACGGCTTGTGAGGTGAAAGCAGAGGTCTGCCCTGGGGGGACAAATCGAGGGGTCCACTGGCCCCGGCTCCTTCTCCACTGCTGCCCCCGCCGCTCCCTCCCCCGGTATAATCAGGCTCAGTCCCAAGCGCAATCGCCCAGCTGGTTCACTTCAATGGGGAGCCCGCCGACATCGCCTTCCTACTGCTGCTCCTTGGAGGAGGATGAAGAAGAGCTGGAGAAGGAGATTGAGGCAGAGGACACGCTGTCAGTGAATAGCCAGGGAGGAGAAATCGAGCACTGCAGGATGGATGGTCGCCTTTTCTGTAGAGGACAGGAAGTGGAGTTTCTTTAAGTTATTTCTTAATAAAGGATTTTGCTATTTTAAATTTTAATTTGTCCTAGTGTTTTTTTTCCTTCTAGTCTAACGAATTTTTTTGTAAAAATGTTTGATGTTACTGGTCCTTTAATGGAAGAAGCTCATCCAATATGGGATAAAAGGAAATTTTTACCTTTAAAAATGACCTGTATTGGAGTTACCCATAGATCCTCTTAGGTCTGTCCCTGTTATAAGGGAGTGTGTGTGTGTGTGGGGGGGGGGTGTCTTGCCCTAACTCTCCTTCCCCAGATGAACCATAAGAGGTGGCTTGCCAATTAAGGCTATGTCTGCACAAACAGATTATTTCGGTATGACCTAGAAAAAGATATTCTTTGTATATAGTGATATTCATTGTTATTGGTTCACTGTTCAGCACTGTACTTTTTACTGTAAGGAAAAGCAGATGATGCAAAAGACTACAATTTATTTAAAGGAGTATTTCCAATTTCAGGGGTCCCGGGTGTCGATGGAAGTAAAAAAAAAAGAAATCAATATTTGCTGACCAGCCATGATGAATGCAATACGTTGGAAACAAAAAAGCTGTCAAAGGTAGGGTGAAGGCCCAAAAAGAAGTTCATTAAAAAGTGACAAGAAGCCGGGTACTCGCCCAGCAATTGAAAGGTTTAGGGAAGAGTGCTGTGGCTCTCTGAAATACTACAACTCCCAGCATTCCGAGATATGCATTACAGTCTAGCAATTACAGGAAGGCTACAAACTGAAGATCACTGGTGCAGAATGCAGCTCCGATATAGGAACTTACTTGCAACCCGTTAGTGATAACAGACTGATTTAGCACACTGCTGCCGAGACTTGCAATCTTTTTATTCAGCTCCTTCTACAGCCGAGACCAGTAAGCACCATCAATATTCTGACTGCATCAGCTTTGCTTTGGAAAATATATATATTAAAAGATCTGGACAGGATTGTTCTGTCTATGGATCAGCATAAAGGCAAAGTCCAAGAAAGTAGGCATAGCAATAAAATCACTATCGGTGTCTAGTTACGAGACACTTATATGTGAAATATATCCCTTATAGGAGCTGTATATACTACACAAGACCATATTTCTTAAGAGAAAACAGTCTTATGCACCTCAGCACTTGCTCTTTAAATCGACAGTGAACAATAGTCCTCGATCATGGGATATTTAAGGAAGCCAACGCTTATTTAAATCATGCAGTTTACAAATATGGCTCTCATCATAGATTAAGGCTTCCCAAGTAAAGGCTGTTAAGGAAAACTTAATGCGTAGTATCACTACAGAGTGGGTTTACAAAGATGAATGGTCAGTACTAATGTTTTGGATTGGGCTAGGGAACAAGAATATAACAAATTTAAAAAAAAAAAAAAATCATGAATTTATACAAACCCCCTAAAGGAAAGCAATGGTCCAGCATTATACATTTAGACAGTGTCTATGGCAAGGGTGTGAAGCTCACACTGCAACAGGTTCATTTGTACAGGAAGAATGCAGCTTTATCTTCACTTGGACTCGAGCTATTTCATGGTCCTCTCACTGCCTGTGAGGCTTTTGTGTTTGAACGTTCTGAAGGTTATGAACCCGGATGTGAGCTAGCAAAGTCTCTTTCTTGTTGAAGCTCCTCTCACACTGGCTGCAAGGGAAAGGCTTCTCTGGTGCGTGAGTCGCTTGGTGAACCATCAACTGAGTCTTTAAGAAGAAGCTTTCGGGGCACTGGTTGCACTTGAACGGCTTTGTGTCTGTGTGAACTCCTTCGTGGGTAATCAGCAGTGACTTATCGTTAAAGCTCTTCTCGCAGTGCTTGCACTTGTAGGGCTTGGGCTTCAAATGGCATTCCTCGTGAGCGATCAAGCTGGTTCGGTTGGGGAACCATTTGTTGCAGTGGCTGCATTTATGTGGTTTCTCACCAGTGTGAGTTCTTTTGTGCGCTACAAGCAGTGACTGGTCGTTGAAGTTCTTGTCGCACTGGTCACACTGGTAGGGCTTGCCTTCCTTGTGAGTGTTGTTATGAGCAGCAAGCAGAGACGGCTTGGAAAAACTCTGATCGCACATTGTGCATGGATAAGCAAGCTTCCCTGTGTGGATGCGGTGGTGCGCTTCCAGAATAGATAAGTCGTTAAACCTTTTGTCGCAATAATTGCATTTGTGAGGCTTCTCCCCGTAAGAAAGGTTATTTGATGTGTTGTTTAAGTTGAATCCTTGATTATTGACTACAGGTGTACTGGCAGCTGTAACAATTACATCTGTAGTACTTACAGGTTGTGTTTCAGGAGTAGTGTTTACAGTTGAAGGGGTTACAGGTAGGATTTTTACAACAATCGGTTTCTGATTTTCTGCCTCCTGTGACTTGCTTGTTGATGCTTGGGAATGCAGTCGGCGGTGCACAATAAGCGCTGACTTGTAGCTGAAGGTTTCTTTGCAGATGTCACACTGATGCGGCTTATCTCCACTATGGACCCTGCGATGGGCTTCCAGTGCGGAGCTGTGCTTGAAACATTTCTCACAGTCATGACAATAGTACTGCTTGCGCTTTCGCAGGCTCCTCCCATAAGGACTGGTAGGTGATTGTTCATATTCATTTTCATCATGACTATTTCCACTCCAATTTGTATCCATTTCTTCATCTTTCCAGTGAACAGTCTTCTTACCTTGCGGACCTTTGCTCTTTTGGTTTGAAAAAAGAGTTTCAGGGATGTTTCCTCCTACCTTACTGTTGACATTAGAACCTGCTGGGAACACAAGAAATAATGATAATAATAAAATAATGATAGCTAGGTTCTACTATTCGGGGTCCAATTACCTCATCATTACAACAGAAGGAGTTAAACCCGGTACATACTGGGTGCTTTGTGAAAGCTTTTACATTTTCTATAATTTTGCCTAAGACTTCATAGTGAGACCTAATTGTCAAAAATGTAATGCTTGTTCATTTGTTTATGGAGAAAAACAATCCAAAATGACATAATTGTAAGTATGTGAACCGCTAGGATTCTTTGTTCATTTAAAGAAGAAATTAGATTGAAGCTTTTCAATCGATGGGATGATAAATCGCATCGATAAGTCACACTTACAAAGGCAGATTTGTGTAAGTGTGTCAAGGCTTCAACAAAGGAGATTTCTGATCTTGGACTCCACAGGGAAGATTATGTACAAATGATGCCAATGCAAAAAACAAAAACAAAAACAGTTTTTACCCTTCTCAAGAGTGGCTGACCAAGAAAGACCACACTAAAAGCAAGGTGTGTAAAGGTGGCCATACACGGGCCGATAAAAGCTGCCGACAGACCGTGTCGGCAGCTTATTGGCCCGTGTATGGGGGCCCCCGACGGGCTTCCCCGATCGAGATCTGGCCGAAAGTCGGCCAGATCTCGATCGGATGGGATTAAAAATCCCGTCGGATCGCGGCCGCATCTGTTAGTTGATGCGGTCCCGCGATCCGACCGCCCGTTTGGCGAACGCTAGGATCCGATCGTTGGGCCCTAGGGCCCACGATCGGATCAGCCCGATATTGCCCACCTCAAGGTGGGCATATCGGAGGGAGATCCGCTCGTTTGGCGACATCGCCAAACGAGCGGATCTATCCGTGTATGGCCACCTTAAGAGATCTCAACCCTGTGTTAATGTCTAAGGCTCAAAAGGCTTCTCTCACACTGGCCAATGTTAGTGTTCATGAGTTTACCATCAGAACACAGAACAATGGTGTGCACGGCAGGAGAAAGCAATTGCTATCCAAAAAGTACATTTCTGCCTGTCCATAGTTTGTTAAATACTATGTGGATAATTCACATTATCTGTGGAGAGATCAGACGAAAAATGTGGTTTTGCCATGACCTGCCCGAATAAGGGAGGTCGTGGCAGGAGGAAGAGAAGCAGCAGGATCTGGGCCCGCTCGAGCCGGGGCCCACTGGGTTGTTTCCTGGTGTCCCGCCGGCCCAGTCCGACCCTGTATAGAAATGTTATAGGAGGAGCAGAAGCAGGCAGTCCATGTGAGGAAGCCACAAAAATCCCTGAGTCAAGGCTGTTCTGGAAGAAGGGGTGAAGCCCCAATTCAATGCACAGCACTTATCAAGAGCAAACATTTAGCTGCAATTATTGTTGCACAAGAGGGGGTGCATACTGAAAGCAACGGCTCGCATCCTTTTGTGACACACACATTTCACTTTGGATCACTTTCTTCAATAAATACATGAACAGGCATTGTGGTTTTTGAATAATGTGTTCAATTTGGTTCAGATCAGTGCCTTGTATAAACATACTCTGTGTGTAGATGAACCGCACCTCTCACCCTTTCCACGATGCTTCCTGCCCTGGTGGTGCAGGTCGGCACTCGTCAGTACAATGTAGAAGATTTAAGAGAATAGCACAACACCATGTATGTTGCAGGTGGGGAGCTTACCCCTTTTATTTAAAGTGACCACTTGTGCATCAACGTTTAACCCTCCTGACGAAGGGAGGGTTAATCCCACCCGAAACGTTGATGCACAGGTGGCCATTATCCTTCAGTACAATTCTAAAGCAAAAAAAACACGCCTCCCTGTTTCCCTGGAGATTCTGAAAGCTGATGACACGGTTTTAAATAGGCAAGTAGTTTGTTCTTACCCTCAGCTACTGCCACTTGCTGAGATTTTGATTGAGAGCCTGCATCGCTGGAGATCCCTCCTCCGTCCTGCAGCAAGGATAAGATAACAGGAACTTCATAGCCTGAAAGGGTTAAAAATAGAAGATTGACCATGAATGAAGCACTTTCTAAACACTGGGGCTCATTGACTAAGAAAGAAGATACGTTACACCAGGCAGTTTCCTATAGGAACCAATCACCTTTGATAATTCCACTGCATACCAGATCTCTGATTAGGCACCACAGATAACTGCACTGGTGCACTTTTATTGACTAAGGGCATGTAGGAAATAAAAATGTTAGACACAGGGAGTTGTGCCTCCGCATTGGAATTTCCCATAGCTGCATTGGGAGTGGCTTTATAGGAAGATTTGATTTATACCAAACTGACTGCAAGCACATCCATGTGACCAATAATCAATATGATCTTGCTGAACTGGTCATCTTGATCCCACATTACCTGGCCAATGAGACCAGATGAAGACCCTAGACCAGGGATCCCCAACATTTTTTTACCCGTGAGCCACATTGAAATGTAAATATAGCTGAGGAACACCGCAAGCATGAAAAAGTTCTTTGGGGTGCCAAGTAAGTGCTGTGATTGGGTGTTTGGTAGCCTCTATGCAGACTGGCAGCCTACAGGAGACTCGGTTTGGCAGTACATCTGGTTTTATACAACCAAAACTTGTCCCCAAGCCTGAAATTTAAAAAATAAGCTCCTGCCTTGAGGCCACTGAGAGCAACATCCAAGGGGTTTTGGAGCAACATGTTGCACAAGAGCCACTGGTTGGAGATCACTGCCCTAGACCTTGTATAAGCACCATTTTATATTGCAACATGGCTACCAACCTGCTTGCTCAGCCTTTGAAGGCCAGCTAATCTACAGACCAACAGGGGTTATGTTGTTCTCTACGACAAGACCATCAATACAGAACTTGTCATGGTCCCACAGCCTATTAATACACCTAAATACAGGACATAATTTTGGGGTAACCAAGATGCTTTGGTTTAAGGAGAAGGAAAGGTTAAAATTAAGTAAGTTTAATCAGAAAGGTCTATATAAATACACCAGTAACCCCTCAAAATAATGTTACTCGGAGTCCTCTTTCAAAAGAAACAGCACATTTCTTTCCTTCTATTGTGTACTCATGGGCTTCTGTATCAGACTAACTGTTTTCAGATTAAACCTCCAGGGCTAGGGCTTGAGCATGCTCAGTTTGCTCCTCTCTCCCTCTCTTCTGCTACATGGAACTAGGTTCAATGTAACCGAACACAAATAAGGCTGACATTGATTAGTGCAGCTACATACCTGAGATGTCAGTATAACCAATGGGACATATGGGTTCTTAGGAATCCAGGACACTTTAAAAAAGGACTAAACCCTAAAAAAGAATTTTGCTAAAACTGCCATATTTTATACACTAAACTTATTGCACGAGGCTAAAGTTTGAGCTTGTCAATAGCAGCAATGATCCAGGACTTCAAACTTGTCACAGGGGGTCACCATCTTGGAAAGTGTCTGTGACACTCACATGCTCAGTGGGCTCTGATTGGCTGTTGAGAAGCTAAGGGCTCGTCACTAATTATCCAGCAGAAAATGAGCTTCCCTGGCTGTAATATAAGATGATGCTACAGGTTTGCTGATTATTCAATTCTGATGCTAATTGCACTGGTTTCTGTGCTGCCATGTAGTAATTATGTGTATTAATTACTAATCAGCCTTATATTGTGACATTTCTATTCTATGTGTACTGTATATTGTGAGTGGGTCCCTAAGCTCAGTAAGTGACAGCAGCACAGAGCATGTGAATCAGTGAATCAGCAGAAAAGAAGATGGGGAGCTACTGGGGCATCTTTGGAGACACAGATCTTTACTGCTAAAGGGCTGTGGTTGCCTTGGGCTGGTACAGAAGCACTAAACATAATGTACAACATTTCTACCTACGTCTTTAGTTAGGCTTTAGGTCTCTTAAAAAGTTTTGCTCTTTATTAAAACAACAAAAGAAACACCAAACAATTGGAAATTGTGTGCATTGACATACCAGTTATTGCTATCCAGTAGTGATACAAATGTTCTCTTTTGGAGCCAAAGTCCTGAGTATAAAGAGACAAGTTCATAACAAAACAGGGGAGGGCACTTGCCACAGTGCAAAACATCTTGAATGAGCTGAATAAAATGGATGTGTGTAGCTAAAATGAAGGTGGGCAGCTGACTAAAACACACAGTAGAAATACTGGCTGATCCCTACTTCTGTGAGCAAGAACTGCTGCGGGGGTCATGGTCCAGGGGTTCACTCTATATGCAGGAGGCTTCCCCAATAATGTGATGAACGGATTACGGTCACTTTAAACCTGGGTCTGAAGACAACGGGACTCATTAAACAAATGTTTAGTAACCCGGAACAAGCAGTTACTTGTGATCGATCTACAGCTGGTAAAACCCCGAAAGCACATTTCTGATTGGTTGCCACGGGTAACTGCAGTATACATGCCCCCCCATTGGCACATTATCTCTGCAGTATGAAGAGTAGATCAGCTGATGTGGAAATAGAGGTGCTTGCCTAGATAGATGAGGTGCTCGTAGTTCTCCTTCATCACTTCCATGTAGAGGCCACGCTGCTGGTCTGATAACAGGTTCCATTCGTCCTCCGAAAACACCACCGCCACCTCTTCGAACTTCACCAGGCCCTGCGGAGAAATCGGTTATCAGTCAGTAACGATGGTGGAATAACTGGGGAGCACAGGGATAAATCACGGGGGTCCATCTCAAAGGATCGGAGGCCAAACAGGGCCCAAAAACGTCTCGCTCTCTCTCTCGATGCAACTAAAGTGACCAGATGAGCTGTGGGACAGTTGTAACTAATACACGGGCCGTGGCTGCAGTGAGATTATTGCTAATTAATCAGTGATTAACCCTGCGCTAGCCACACCAAGGCAAGTGCCCAACTGAAGGACTGGCCACATTCACCGTCTCCATTAGTGCCAGCGCCTTCCTTAGCACAATAACGAAACGCTTTCCTTTCCCTGTAACCAGGCCTGGACTGGCAATCTGTGGGTTCTGGCAAATGCCAGAGGTGCTGCTATAAGGTCCCATAGAAAGTCAGTATTAATGGGCTGGTGGGGGCTGTTTGGGCCTCTGTGTACCTGAAATGCCAGGGCCTATTTTAATTCTCAGTCCGGACCTGCCTGTAACACTCGTGAATATGGCTCGGCCCTAAGTGACACGAGACAGGTACGTTTGGGAGGGGGTGGGGCTAATTGTTGTGGCTCCTCCTACAAATCCACAGTGATTGACACACGAGGCCCAATATGGACCCATGCTGCCCTGCCTCTGACCAATAGGAGCCTGAGCCCTCACAGACAACTCAATGGCACTTCCCTGGGTTCTGTTGTTGAGTTCCAGACACAAAACTGTCACTTACTGAAGCTCCCACACACATGCTGGTTATTTGTGTGACTGAAGCTCCATCTCCAGAACAAACAAACAAACAGAGCAAGTCGGTAGCACAATGTCCAGGGAAGCTGAGATCCAATGTTTGGGCCCCATCAGGAACCTTCTCCAGAGTCTTAGCTCCATCTTAGTGAGGTAAATATTGGATTCCAGGTTCCTCTAATGAATTGCTTCCTGTTTGGACCCTTTAAGGCCGGTGCCGAGTTGTTCTGTGGACTTTGCATGAAACAGACACACACACACAGGAGGAAGGATACACACACAAAGGGAGTGCAGCGGCCGGACACACAGATGAATGCGCAGCAGCAGCAGCAGGTTACATAGAAGAAGAAGAGGCGCACGCACAGCTGCACATGGGTCCGTACATAAGGGACAGACACTGAGCGGGTGCAGCTCCGACCCCCCCATGTCTCTATCCCCCTCCTAACTCAGCACTCACCTTGCACTTGGCCATACTTTTCCCCCCTCCACGCCAACCGGATACCGCACAACTCTGTTTCCCTCAGGCCCCACGGCGGCAGCGCTGCACATAGGGAATGACACAAAATGGCGCCGCCGGGAAGTGACGTTCAGTCTGGAGGGGAGGGGGGAGGCGGACAGGGGAGCAGAGAGGCGGGAAGTTTCGCTATAGAGAAGAACAGCAATGGTGCTGGGGAATTATACAGATACGTAGTAACACCGAACTGGATGTATTTATATATAGAGACTAGACAGTGACACAGAGCTGAGAGACTATAGAGAGAGTGAGTGACAGAGCTTAGAGACTATAGAGAGAGAGTGACACAGAGCTGAGAGACTATAGAGAGAGTGAGTGACAGAGCTTAGAGACTATAGAGAGAGAGTGACACAGAGCTGAGAGACTATAGAGAGAGAGTGACACAGAGCTGAGAGACACAGAGCTGAGAGACTATAGAGAGAGAGTGACACAGAGCTGAGAGACACAGAGCTGAGAGAGTGACACAGAGCTGAGAGACTATAGAGAGAGAGAGGGAGTGACACAGCTGAGAGACTATAGAGAGAGAGAGTGACACAGAGCTGAGAGACACAGAGCTGAGAGACTATAGAGAGAGAGAGCGGCACAGAGCTGGGAGACTATAGAGAGAGTGACACAGAGCTTAGAGACTATAGAGAGTGTGTGACAGAGCTGAGAGACTATAGAGAGAAAGAGGGAGTGACACAGAGCTGAGAGACTATAGAGAGAGAGTGACACAGAGCTGAGAGACTATAGAGAGAGAGAGTGACACAGAGCTGGGAGACTATAGAGAGAGTGACACAGAGCTTAGAGACTATAGAGAGAAAGAGGGAGTGACACAGAGCTGAGAGACTATAGAGAGAGAGAGTGACACAGAGCTGAGAGACTAGAGAGAGAGAGAGTGACACAGAGCTGGGAGACTATAGAGAGAGTGACACAGAGCTGAGAGACTATAGAGAGAGTGACACAGAGCTGAGAGACTATAGAGAGAGAGAGTGACACAGAGCTGAGAGACTATAGAGAGAGAGAGTGACACAGAGCTGAGAGACTATAGAGAGAGAGAGTGACACAGAGCTGAGAGACTATAGAGAGAGTGACACAGAGCTGAGAGACTATAGAGAGAGAGTGACACAGAGCTGAGAGACTAGAGAGAGAGTGACACAGAGCTGAGAGACTATAGAGAGAGAGAGTGACACAGAGCTGAGAGACTATAGAGAGAGAGTGACACAGAGCTGAGAGACTAGAGAGAGAGAGTGACACAGAGCTGAGAGACTATAGAGAGAGTGAGTGACAGAGCTTAGAGACTATAGAGAGAGAGTGACACAGAGCTGAGAGACTATAGAGAGAGTGAGTGACAGAGCTTAGAGACTATAGAGAGAGAGTGACACAGAGCTGAGAGACTATAGAGAGAGAGTGACACAGAGCTGAGAGACACAGAGCTGAGAGACTATAGAGAGAGAGTGACACAGAGCTGAGAGACACAGAGCTGAGAGAGTGACACAGAGCTGAGAGACTATAGAGAGAGAGAGGGAGTGACACAGCTGAGAGACTATAGAGAGAGAGAGTGACACAGAGCTGAGAGACACAGAGCTGAGAGACTATAGAGAGAGAGAGCGGCACAGAGCTGGGAGACTATAGAGAGAGTGACACAGAGCTTAGAGACTATAGAGAGTGTGTGACAGAGCTGAGAGACTATAGAGAGAAAGAGGGAGTGACACAGAGCTGAGAGACTATAGAGAGAGAGTGACACAGAGCTGAGAGACTATAGAGAGAGAGAGTGACACAGAGCTGGGAGACTATAGAGAGAGTGACACAGAGCTTAGAGACTATAGAGAGAAAGAGGGAGTGACACAGAGCTGAGAGACTATAGAGAGAGAGAGTGACACAGAGCTGAGAGACTAGAGAGAGAGAGAGTGACACAGAGCTGGGAGACTATAGAGAGAGTGACACAGAGCTGAGAGACTATAGAGAGAGTGACACAGAGCTGAGAGACTATAGAGAGAGAGAGTGACACAGAGCTGAGAGACTATAGAGAGAGAGAGTGACACAGAGCTGAGAGACTATAGAGAGAGAGAGTGACACAGAGCTGAGAGACTATAGAGAGAGTGACACAGAGCTGAGAGACTATAGAGAGAGAGTGACACAGAGCTGAGAGACTAGAGAGAGAGTGACACAGAGCTGAGAGACTATAGAGAGAGAGAGTGACACAGAGCTGAGAGACTATAGAGAGAGAGTGACACAGAGCTGAGAGACTAGAGAGAGAGAGTGACACAGAGCTGAGAGACTAGAGAGAGAGAGTGACACAGAGCTGAGAGACTATAGAGAGAGAGAGAGTGACACAGAGCTGAGAGACTATAGAGAGAGTGACACAGAGCTGGGAGACTATAGAGAGAGTGACACAGAGCTGAGAGACTATAGAGAGAGAGAGTGACACAGAGCTGAGAGACTATAGAGAGAGAGAGTGACACAGAGCTGGGAGACTATAGAGAGAGTGACACAGAGCTTAGAGACTATAGAGAGTGTGTGACAGAGCTGAGAGACTATAGAGAGAAAGAGGGAGTGACACAGAGCTGAGAGACTATAGAGAGAGAGAGTGACACAGAGCTGGGAGACTATAGAGAGAGTGACACAGAGCTGAGAGACTATAGAGAGAGAGAGTGACACAGAGCTGAGAGACACAGAGCTGAGAGACTATAGAGAGAGAGAGGGAGTGACACAGCTGAGAGACTATAGAGAGAGAGAGTGACACAGAGCTGGGAGACTATAGAGAGAGTGACACAGAGCTTAGAGACTATAGAGAGTGTGTGACAGAGCTGAGAGACTATAGAGAGAAAGAGGGAGTGACACAGAGCTGAGAGACTATAGAGAGAGAGAGTGACACAGAGCTGGGAGACTATAGAGAGAGTGACACAGAGCTGAGAGACTATAGAGAGAGAGAGTGACACAGAGCTGAGAGAATATAGAGAGAGAGAGTGACACAGAGCTGAGAGACTATAGAGAGAGAGAGTGACACAGAGCTGAGAGACTATAGAGAGAGTGACACAGAGCTGAGAGACTATAGAGAGAGAGAGTGACACAGAGCTGAGAGACTAGAGAGAGAGTGACACAGAGCTGAGAGACTATAGAGAGAGAGAGTGACACAGAGCTGAGAGACTATAGAGAGAGAGTGACACAGAGCTGAGAGACTAGAGAGAGAGAGTGACACAGAGCTGAGAGACTAGAGAGAGAGAGTGACACAGAGCTGAGAGACTATAGAGAGAGAGAGTGACACAGAGCTGAGAGACTATAGAGAGAGTGACACAGAGCTGGGAGACTATAGAGAGAGTGACACAGAGCTGAGAGACTATAGAGAGAGAGAGTGACACAGAGCTGAGAGACTATAGAGAGAGAGAGTGACACAGAGCTGGGAGACTATAGAGAGAGTGACACAGAGCTTAGAGACTATAGAGAGTGTGTGACAGAGCTGAGAGACTATAGAGAGAAAGAGGGAGTGACACAGAGCTGAGAGACTATAGAGAGAGAGAGTGACACAGAGCTGGGAGACTATAGAGAGAGTGACACAGAGCTGAGAGACTATAGAGAGAGAGAGTGACACAGAGCTGAGAGACACAGAGCTGAGAGACTATAGAGAGAGAGAGGGAGTGACACAGCTGAGAGACTATAGAGAGAGAGAGTGACACAGAGCTGGGAGACTATAGAGAGAGTGACACAGAGCTGAGAGACTATAGAGAGAGAGAGTGACACAGAGCTGAGAGACTATAGAGAGAGAGAGTGACACAGAGCTGGGAGACTATAGAGAGAGTGACACAGAGCTTAGAGACTATAGAGAGTGTGTGACAGAGCTGAGAGACTATAGAGAGAAAGAGGGAGTGACACAGAGCTGAGAGACTATAGAGAGAAAGAGGGAGTGACACAGAGCTGAGAGACTATAGAGAGAGAGTGACACAGAGCTGAGAGACTATAGAGAGAGAGAGTGACACAGAGCTTAGAGACTATAGAGAGTGTGTGACAGAGCTGAGAGACTATAGAGAGAAAGAGGGAGTGACACAGAGCTGAGAGACTATAGAGAGAGAGTGACACAGAGCTGAGAGACTATAGAGAGAGTGACACAGAGCTGAGAGACTATAGAGAGAGTGACACAGAGCTGAGAGACTATAGAGAGAGAGAGTGACACAGAGCTGAGAGACTATAGAGAGAGAGAGAGTGACACAGAGCTGAGAGACTATAGAGAGAGAGAGTGACACAGAGCTGAGAGACTATAGAGAGAGAGAGTGACACAGAGCTGAGAGACTAGAGAGAGAGTGACACAGAGCTGAGAGACTATAGAGAGAGAGAGTGACACAGAGCTGAGAGACTATAGAGAGAGAGTGACACAGAGCTGAGAGACTAGAGAGAGAGAGTGACACAGAGCTGAGAGACTAGAGAGAGAGAGTGACACAGAGCTGAGAGACTATAGAGAGAGAGAGTGACACAGAGCTGAGAGACTATAGAGAGAGTGACACAGAGCTGAGAGACTATAGAGAGAGAGAGTGACACAGAGCTGAGAGACTATAGAGAGAGAGAGTGACACAGAGCTGAGAGACTATAGAGAGAGTGACACAGAGCTGAGAGACTATAGAGAGAGAGTGACACAGAGCTGAGAGACTAGAGAGAGAGTGACACAGAGCTGAGAGACTATAGAGAGAGAGAGTGACACAGAGCTGAGAGACTATAGAGAGAGAGTGACACAGAGCTGAGAGACTAGAGAGAGAGAGTGACACAGAGCTGAGAGACTAGAGAGAGAGAGTGACACAGAGCTGAGAGACTATAGAGAGAGAGAGAGTGACACAGAGCTGAGAGACTATAGAGAGAGTGACACAGAGCTGGGAGACTATAGAGAGAGTGACACAGAGCTGAGAGACTATAGAGAGAGAGAGTGACACAGAGCTGAGAGACTATAGAGAGAGAGAGTGACACAGAGCTGGGAGACTATAGAGAGAGTGACACAGAGCTTAGAGACTATAGAGAGTGTGTGACAGAGCTGAGAGACTATAGAGAGAAAGAGGGAGTGACACAGAGCTGAGAGACTATAGAGAGAGAGAGTGACACAGAGCTGGGAGACTATAGAGAGAGTGACACAGAGCTGAGAGACTATAGAGAGAGAGAGTGACACAGAGCTGAGAGACACAGAGCTGAGAGACTATAGAGAGAGAGAGGGAGTGACACAGCTGAGAGACTATAGAGAGAGAGAGTGACACAGAGCTGGGAGACTATAGAGAGAGTGACACAGAGCTTAGAGACTATAGAGAGTGTGTGACAGAGCTGAGAGACTATAGAGAGAAAGAGGGAGTGACACAGAGCTGAGAGACTATAGAGAGAGAGAGTGACACAGAGCTGGGAGACTATAGAGAGAGTGACACAGAGCTGAGAGACTATAGAGAGAGAGAGTGACACAGAGCTGAGAGAATATAGAGAGAGAGAGTGACACAGAGCTGAGAGACTATAGAGAGAGAGAGTGACACAGAGCTGAGAGACTATAGAGAGAGTGACACAGAGCTGAGAGACTATAGAGAGAGAGAGTGACACAGAGCTGAGAGACTAGAGAGAGAGTGACACAGAGCTGAGAGACTATAGAGAGAGAGAGTGACACAGAGCTGAGAGACTATAGAGAGAGAGTGACACAGAGCTGAGAGACTAGAGAGAGAGAGTGACACAGAGCTGAGAGACTAGAGAGAGAGAGTGACACAGAGCTGAGAGACTATAGAGAGAGAGAGTGACACAGAGCTGAGAGACTATAGAGAGAGTGACACAGAGCTGGGAGACTATAGAGAGAGTGACACAGAGCTGAGAGACTATAGAGAGAGAGAGTGACACAGAGCTGAGAGACTATAGAGAGAGAGAGTGACACAGAGCTGGGAGACTATAGAGAGAGTGACACAGAGCTTAGAGACTATAGAGAGTGTGTGACAGAGCTGAGAGACTATAGAGAGAAAGAGGGAGTGACACAGAGCTGAGAGACTATAGAGAGAGAGAGTGACACAGAGCTGGGAGACTATAGAGAGAGTGACACAGAGCTGAGAGACTATAGAGAGAGAGAGTGACACAGAGCTGAGAGACACAGAGCTGAGAGACTATAGAGAGAGAGAGGGAGTGACACAGCTGAGAGACTATAGAGAGAGAGAGTGACACAGAGCTGGGAGACTATAGAGAGAGTGACACAGAGCTGAGAGACTATAGAGAGAGAGAGTGACACAGAGCTGAGAGACTATAGAGAGAGAGAGTGACACAGAGCTGGGAGACTATAGAGAGAGTGACACAGAGCTTAGAGACTATAGAGAGTGTGTGACAGAGCTGAGAGACTATAGAGAGAAAGAGGGAGTGACACAGAGCTGAGAGACTATAGAGAGAAAGAGGGAGTGACACAGAGCTGAGAGACTATAGAGAGAGAGTGACACAGAGCTGAGAGACTATAGAGAGAGAGAGTGACACAGAGCTTAGAGACTATAGAGAGTGTGTGACAGAGCTGAGAGACTATAGAGAGAAAGAGGGAGTGACACAGAGCTGAGAGACTATAGAGAGAGAGTGACACAGAGCTGAGAGACTATAGAGAGAGTGACACAGAGCTGAGAGACTATAGAGAGAGTGACACAGAGCTGAGAGACTATAGAGAGAGAGAGTGACACAGAGCTGAGAGACTATAGAGAGAGAGAGTGACACAGAGCTGAGAGACTATAGAGAGAGAGAGTGACACAGAGCTGAGAGACTATAGAGAGAGAGAGTGACACAGAGCTGAGAGACTAGAGAGAGAGTGACACAGAGCTGAGAGACTATAGAGAGAGAGAGTGACACAGAGCTGAGAGACTATAGAGAGAGAGTGACACAGAGCTGAGAGACTAGAGAGAGAGAGTGACACAGAGCTGAGAGACTAGAGAGAGAGAGTGACACAGAGCTGAGAGACTATAGAGAGAGAGAGTGACACAGAGCTGAGAGACTATAGAGAGAGTGACACAGAGCTGGGAGACTATAGAGAGAGTGACACAGAGCTGAGAGACTATAGAGAGAGAGAGTGACACAGAGCTGAGAGACTATAGAGAGAGAGAGTGACACAGAGCTGGGAGACTATAGAGAGAGTGACACAGAGCTTAGAGACTATAGAGAGTGTGTGACAGAGCTGAGAGACTATAGAGAGAAAGAGGGAGTGACACAGAGCTGAGAGACTATAGAGAGAGAGAGTGACACAGAGCTGGGAGACTATAGAGAGAGTGACACAGAGCTGAGAGACTATAGAGAGAGAGAGTGACACAGAGCTGAGAGACACAGAGCTGAGAGACTATAGAGAGAGAGAGGGAGTGACACAGCTGAGAGACTATAGAGAGAGAGAGTGACACAGAGCTGGGAGACTATAGAGAGAGTGACACAGAGCTTAGAGACTATAGAGAGTGTGTGACAGAGCTGAGAGACTATAGAGAGAAAGAGGGAGTGACACAGAGCTGAGAGACTATAGAGAGAGAGAGTGACACAGAGCTGGGAGACTATAGAGAGAGTGACACAGAGCTGAGAGACTATAGAGAGAGAGAGTGACACAGAGCTGAGAGACTATAGAGAGAGAGAGTGACACAGAGCTGAGAGACTATAGAGAGAGTGACACAGAGCTGAGAGACTATAGAGAGAGAGAGTGACACAGAGCTGAGAGACTAGAGAGAGAGTGACACAGAGCTGAGAGACTATAGAGAGAGAGAGTGACACAGAGCTGAGAGACTATAGAGAGAGAGTGACACAGAGCTGAGAGACTAGAGAGAGAGAGTGACACAGAGCTGAGAGACTAGAGAGAGAGAGTGACACAGAGCTGAGAGACTATAGAGAGAGAGAGTGACACAGAGCTGAGAGACTATAGAGAGAGTGACACAGAGCTGGGAGACTATAGAGAGAGTGACACAGAGCTGAGAGACTATAGAGAGAGAGAGTGACACAGAGCTGAGAGACTATAGAGAGAGAGAGTGACACAGAGCTGGGAGACTATAGAGAGAGTGACACAGAGCTTAGAGACTATAGAGAGTGTGTGACAGAGCTGAGAGACTATAGAGAGAAAGAGGGAGTGACACAGAGCTGAGAGACTATAGAGAGAGAGAGTGACACAGAGCTGGGAGACTATAGAGAGAGTGACACAGAGCTGAGAGACTATAGAGAGAGAGAGTGACACAGAGCTGAGAGACACAGAGCTGAGAGACTATAGAGAGAGAGAGAGGGAGTGACACAGCTGAGAGACTATAGAGAGAGAGAGTGACACAGAGCTGGGAGACTATAGAGAGAGTGACACAGAGCTGAGAGACTATAGAGAGAGAGAGTGACACAGAGCTGAGAGACTATAGAGAGAGAGAGTGACACAGAGCTGGGAGACTATAGAGAGAGTGACACAGAGCTTAGAGACTATAGAGAGTGTGTGACAGAGCTGAGAGACTATAGAGAGAAAGAGGGAGTGACACAGAGCTGAGAGACTATAGAGAGAAAGAGGGAGTGACACAGAGCTGAGAGACTATAGAGAGAGAGTGACACAGAGCTGAGAGACTATAGAGAGAGAGTGACACAGAGCTTAGAGACTATAGAGAGTGTGTGACAGAGCTGAGAGACTATAGAGAGAAAGAGGGAGTGACACAGAGCTGAGAGACTATAGAGAGAGAGTGACACAGAGCTGAGAGACTATAGAGAGTGACACAGAGCTGAGAGACTATAGAGAGAGTGACACAGAGCTGAGAGACTATAGAGAGAGAGAGAGTGACACAGAGCTGAGAGACTATAGAGAGAGAGAGTGACACAGAGCTGAGAGACTATAGAGAGAGAGAGTGACACAGAGCTGAGAGACTATAGAGAGAGAGTGACACAGAGCTGAGAGACTATAGAGAGAGAGAGTGACACAGAGCTGGGAGACTAGAGAGAGTGACACAGAGCTTAGAGACTATAGAGAGTGTGTGACAGAGCTGAGAGACTATAGAGAGAAAGAGGGAGTGACACAGAGCTGAGAGACTATAGAGAGAGAGTGACACAGAGCTGAGAGACTATAGAGAGAGAGAGTGACACAGAGCTGGGAGACTATAGAGAGAGTGACACAGAGCTGAGAGACTATAGAGAGAGAGAGTGACACAGAGCTGAGAGACTATAGAGAGAGAGAGTGACACAGAGCTGAGAGACTATAGAGAGAGTGACACAGAGCTGAGAGACTATAGAGAGAGAGAGTGACACAGAGCTGAGAGACTATAGAGAGAGAGTGACACAGAGCTGAGAGACTATAGAGAGAGAGAGTGACACAGAGCTGAGAGACTATAGAGAGAGAGAGTGACACAGAGCTGAGAGACTATAGAGAGAGAGTGACACAGAGCTGAGAGACTATAGAGAGAGAGAGTGACACAGAGCTGAGAGACTATAGAGAGAGAGAGTGACACAGAGCTGAGAGACTATAGAGAGAGTGACACAGAGCTGGGAGACTATAGAGAGAGAGAGAGTGACAGAGCTGAGAGACTAGAGAGAGAGACACAGCTAAGAGACTATAAAGAGAGAGAGAGTGACACAGAGCTGATAGACTATAGAGAGAGACAGATCTGGGAGACTATAGAGAGAGAGAGCAGCACAGAGCTGCGAGACTATAGAGAGTGGCACAGAGCTGAGAGACTATAGAGAGAGAGTGACACAGAGCTGGGAGACTATAGAGAGAGAGTGACACAGAGCTGGGAGACTATAGAGAGAGAGTGACACAGAGCTGGGAGACTATAGAGAGTGGCACAGAGCTGAGAGACTATAGAGAGAGAGTGACACAGAGCTGGGAGACTATAGAGAGAGAGTGACACAGAGCTGGGAGACTATAGAGAGAGAGTGACACAGAGCTGGGAGACTAGAGAGAGAGAGAGCGGCACAGAGTTTAGAGATTAGCACCTGCTTCTGTGGTGTCATTGGCTGTGTCAAGGTTCATATCCTTCAGTAAAATTATCGGGGGGCATCCAGACACTCAAGGATTCCACAAGAGTCAAAGTAAAAAATATTTTTTGGAAATTTACATTTAAACATTTGTTAGGGTCTTAAAGAGACCGCATCCTTTAGCTATACAAAAAAAAAAAAAAAAAAAGAATTGTAATAGTACAGCTCTTTGCTCAAGCTCGGAGTTCTTTAATTAGCTGGAGTTGACCAGGTAGTCAAGGGGAAGATGGTTACCCATCCCTGCACTAAAAAGCTTGTATATTATCAGCCAGAATAAAGATGGCCATAGACGTGCAGATTTACCTTCAATTTCGGATGAATGATCGTTCGGTGCCATCTCTCAACCTGCCACTAACCAGTCAGATGAAATAAAGTAGTAAAAGAACAGATCAGACAATGTTCTGCCCCTGACAGTAAACATACGAAAGTTATGTCCGACCAAAGCTGGTGACAGTCTCCCACTGATATCGTCAGATCGGCAATACAGAGATATTATCTGCAGCCGACAGAAATTTTCTAACATGTCTGAACGACCGGTCGCCATAGCACGAAAAATGTTGGGACACTCCACACACGGGCCGAAAACGAAGTTTCGTACGGTCAAATCTTTGCGTCTATGGCCAACTTTATTTAGCAGATCAGTGCACACTTACCTATTGAGAATACAATTCCAGGTATGCAGGTTCCCCTAAGAGCCCTCCTCATTTGTATCGATTCTATTCTCAAGTTAATCTTGGTCACTAGTGCCCTGGGCTTGAGGCAGAACCAGAACCAGTTCTTTGTTTTTCTGTCCCGTGAAGAGATTTCTCTGTCTTGTCCCACGGCGACTTCCCCTCTACTAACGTATATTCTTATGTTATATGTTCCCAAATGTTTACATATATATATATATATATATATATATATATATAGAGAGAGAGAGACAAATACAAGAGTCATCTGCACTCAACCCTTTCCCTTGTTTGCTATATAGTGAATAAAGTACCCCCTCTTGTAAAATATAAGGATATTATAAGTTACCGAGGAGTTTCATGACCATATAAAAACACGATGCCGAAGGCCGAGTGTTTTTATACAAGTCATGGAACTCCGAGGTAACTTCTAATATCCTCATATTTTAGAACTGGGGGAACTTTATTTATTATAATACACAAATTTCTGTGAGTCATGTGACAGAAATGACATCAGAACTCACCGTTTATAACTGATGACATCAGAACTCACCGTTTATAAGGATATAATTTACAAGATATTCATGGCTTTTGTGTATTTTATATATATATCACGTTCCAATGAGTATCCGCACTCCAATGCACTCTGGTATGGCTTCTCCAGCTGGGGTGCGCAGTTAAAATATATGTATTTGTATTCTGTGAAGAACCAGCACTCCCATATGTAAAAATATCAGTTTTTATTTCTGTTGCATTCCAACGTTTCGGTCCCTCTTGGGACCTTTCTCAAATGCATTGGGAACGCGGCGCCTTCTATTCCAAATCAAAACATGAAGAAAAATGGATCAATTATTCTGTTACAGAGAGTGAAAAAGAATGGAATATTAGGCTGTTGCAAAAAATAGCAGTATCTTCCTTCTTCTTTCCAAACGCAAACATTGACTGTATCAAGTGAGAGATGTTTCAAGCTGTTGCTTTGAGTGAGGGAACTAATATTGAGTTGTGTAACAGTGTTTGTGCTGCACATCTGTGTTGTATGGACTCCACCAACTTCCAACAACCTCTTCCACAATTCCAAATGCATTTCTTGCTTTTGCCTCACACCCCATGTCACCCCCACAAGTTTTCTATTGGATTGGAGGATTGGGCCATAACGTCAGTGTTGTTGGGGTGGAACCAAGATGTTGCTCAGTTACTGGTGAGTTTGGCCTCGTTGTCCCCCCATTTCAAGGGCATTTGCTCTTGGGCATAAGGCAACATGACAAGTATTTGGATTGAAACCGACCCTGATCCCTGGTATAAAGAGATTAATAGTCCCAACACCAGTGTATGAGAAACACCCCCATATCATGATGCTTGTGCCCCCGGCTTCACTCTGTACTGGGGCTTCAATTCAGTGTTTGGGGGGCGTCTGACAAACTGTCTGTGGCCCCTACACCCAAAAAGAACAATCTTGTTTCATCAGTCCACAAAATGTTGCTCCATTTCTATTTAGGTCAGTCAATGTGTTCTTTAGCAAATTGTAAGCTCTTCAGCCCACATCTTTTTTCATCAATGAGACTTTGCGGGGGCTTCTTGCCGATAGTTTGGCTTCACACAGTCACTTGTAATTGTAACAGTATCACAGGGAACTTTACTCCTTCTTTCATCTTCCCAGAGCTGATCATTGGCTGAGGCTTTGCCATTTTGGATCTTCTTCTCTCCATTCCAATGGTCCTTTTCCCTTTTCTTCCACATCTTTCAGGTTTTGGTGCCATTTTAAAGCATTTGAGATCATTTTAGCTGAGCAGCCTGTCATTTTCTGCTCTTATTTATATGTTTTCTCCTCTCCAATTGAATCAAAGTCGACTGTTCTTGTGAACAACGTGTGGAGCCATTTGAGTGAGAGAGAGAGAAATGAACTATAACCAGCAGCACAACATTTGCTCCTTCCTTAAATAAGGGCCCGAATTGACTCCTGTTTAGGGATGCAACGAATCCACTATTTTGGATTCGGCCGAACCCCCTGAATCCTTCGTGAAAGATTCGGCCGAATACCGAACCGAATCCGTACCCTAATTTGCATATGCAAATTAGGGGTGGGAAAACATTTTTTACTTCCTCGTTTTCTGACAAAAAGTCACGTGATTTCCCTCCCGCCCGGGTTCGGATTCGGTTCGGCCAGGCAGAAGGATTCGGCCGAATCCTGCTGAAAAAGGCCGAATCCTGGCCGAATCCTGGATTCGGTGCATCCCTACTTCTGTTTATTCCCAGAATGAATGAGCTCACTAATTGAACCCCACACTGCTATTATTTGGAACAAGCTATTATTATGAGGAACACTGCTTTTATTTGGAACCAGTATACGACATGACATGACAGTTGGGTCTGTTGGTTCCTATTACTCTACTACACCTACTAGTAAATTATTTGCCATATAGAAATAGAAGTTCTACCAAAACCAGTGATTGATCAGGTTAGTGATGTGGGACTGCTATTATTCTGATCACAACTACTTTGTTCAGGGTTCATCAGATTGTGTCATATAATCAGAAAAAAAGCACGAGGAGAAGGAAAACTAATCACTTGAGGGTTGCCAATTTGTATTATGGATTCTGTTCCAACCAGATGAACCCCCCCCCCATTGTGATTAACACTAATACAGTATGTCCCATCAACAAAGTTGCCAATGTCCTTTGTACGAATATATCGACTGGGATCATCCACCCAACATACACATTTTGGAAGTCATACTTTACATATGTGCCTCCAAACGGGCATATACCCCGCAAGAACCATTGGATCCGGCCCAAACTCTTACAAGACAATCACACAGAGTGGTAAAATATTTATTTCATGAAATATGAATGGGGGGAATAAAAGGGATAGAAAGGTTTAGAACCTCAAATCACGCCATGAGGTAGAACCGGCAGATTAATGTAAGAACTTTTCTTGTAAAACACTGAGATATATAAAAATATTTACAGTCAAAGATTCATTGGCCGCCAATCAGATTCATTTGTTCCTGCTAAAAAGTAGGTAATGGTATATATTACGGATGCACCGAATGGTAATCGGCCGAATCCTTCACGAAATATTCGGGCGAATACCGAACCCTAATTTGAATATGCAAATTAGGGGTGGGAAGGGGAAAACATGTTTTACTTCCTTTTTTTCTGGCAAAAAGTCACGCAATTTCCCTCCCTGCCCATAATTTGCATATGAAAATTTGGATTTGGTTCGGCCGGGCAGAAGGATTCGGCCGAATCCGAATTCTGCGGAAAAAGGCAGAATCCTGGATTCGGTGCATTCCTAGTATATAAAGCTTTAACATCAGATATGCCCAAAATCCCTCAACAATCCCACACACAACATAAAATTACAACGTATAGTAGGAAAGCAATACTTTTTTTAGATGTTCCCCATATCTAGGGGATTTCGTTGTTCCGTATCGGATTCCATTATACCACATGGCAGTGAGAATAAAGTCGATTATATTAGATATTCCACACATTTAAGGCTAAACTACACCGTTTTTTGCATTTAACAGGCATGTTGCATTGGATGGCAAATCTTCCATGTAGTTTGTATATCAGATTTTTATATCAGTCCCATTATATTTTGACCCCTGCAACTAAATTCGACTTCTGTCGATCTAACAAAAATGTCCCGTGCAATTTAGCCCTTAGACTCCGTTATACCATAGAATTAATTCAAACAACTACATGGGCATTCAGAATCAATTAGGGATCCACTATTGAGGGATTCGGCTGAATCCTTGGTGAAAGATTTGACGGAATACTGAATCCGAATTTGCATATGAAAATTAGGGGCAGGAAAAGAAAAAAAGAAAAAAAATCTTCTTTTGTGACAAAGTGATTTCCCTATCCGCTTCTAATTTACATATGCAAATTAGGATTCAGTTCAGCCAGGCACAAGGATTTGGCCGAATCCAAATCCTGCTGAAAAGGACGAATCCTGGATTCGGGGCATTCCTAGAATCAATACATTTCATGTAGAGAGAAGTTGTTAATCCTAAACTTTCCTTTCTTAAAGGGAAACTCCTCCCTAAAACAGCCTTTTGCATAATGAAAGCAAATGCAATTCTAAGCAAATTTCCATAAAAATATACATGCAGTGAAAAAATTCAGTGATTTGAAAGTTATGTGTGATTGTAATTGCAATTAAAGGATAAGTAAACATTAAAAATAAGTGAATGTAAAACTGACGAGGGGGCTATTCGAAGCACTTTTGTAATGTACATTCATTATTTATTTTCTTTTTTCCCCCAGTATATTAAGGAAATATGTACTGTTAAAATGAATTATTTATTTATTTTTAATTCCAAGATATTAAAGGGATACTGTCATCAGAAAACATGTTTTTTTCAAAACGCATCAGTTAATAGTGCTACTCCAGCAGAATTCTGCACTGAAATCCATTTCTCAAAAGAGCAAACAGATTTTTTTATATTCAATTTTGAAATCTGACATGGGGCTAGACATTTTGTCAATTTCCCAGCTGCCCCTGGTCATGTGACTTGTGCCTGCACTTTAGGAGAGAAATGCTTTCTGGCAGGCTGTTGTTTTTCCTTCTCAGTGTAACTGAATGTGTCTCAGTGGGACCTGGATTTTACTATTGAGTGTTGTTCTTAGATCTACCAGGCAGCTGTTATCTTGTGTTAGGGAGCTGCTATCTGGTTACCTTCCCATTGTTCTTTTGTTTGGCTGCTGGGGGGAAAGGGAGGGGGTGATATCACTCCAACTTGCAGTACAGCAGTAAAGAGTGATTGAAGTTTATCAGAGCACAAGTCACATGACTTGGGGCAGCTGAGAAATTGACAAAATGTCTAGCCCCATGTCAGATTTCAAAATTGAATATAAAAAAATCTGTTTGCTCTTTTGAGTAATGGATTTCAGTGCAGAATTCTGCTGGAGCAGCACTATTAACTGAATCATTTCGAAAACATTTTTTTTCCCATGACAGTATCCCTTTAAGGGATACATGTGCTGTTAATATGAATGAATTTTGTTACAACAGCACCACCTGCTGGTCAGTTTGCCACCAGTCTGACCACCAAGTAGTCAAGGAAGTTGTCAGGAGAAAGAAAGAGGCTGATGTTCTTCTGCTTAGGAAAGATGTGAGAAAGGTTTCTAATTTTATTCCTAAGAAGAAGAACATCAGCCTCTTTCTTTCTCCTGACAACTTCCTTGACTACTTGCTGGTCAGACTGGTGGGAAACTGACCAGCAGGTGGCGCTGTTAAAACAAAATTCATTCATATTAACAGTACATGTATCCCTTAATATCTTGGAATTAAAAATAAATAATAAATGTCAATAGCAAAAGTGCTTAGAAAGTTCCCTCGTCAATTTTAAATTCACTTATTTTTAAGGTTTACTTGTCCTTTAAAAGCAGTGCCTTCCTGGCCATTTCTATTTTCTGCTCACCCAGTACAGATACCTTCAATACTGTGACCGAAGTGTTGCAAAGACTTGAGCTCGGCTACATTGTTTCAAGAGACAGAGGACAAACAGGGATATACACACAACTCATTTCAATGGCAGTCAATATTCACACAAAATTAATGTTTTTAATAAATGTATATCAAAAAGTTGTTTAGCATTAGGTCTTCTTTTATTAGGCAAAAAAAAAAAAAAGTGTTAAGTGGAGCTCCCCTTTAAAACAAAAACGAGTAAATCATCCCTACTTTGTCCAAACAATTCCCTTATCGTCAGTTTTTAAAAATGGACATTTTCAGTATGGATGGAAGTGCCTGCGTCTGTATTTCTGCATATGAAGGCGATTTTTTCTAGTTCCAGTTTCCAATTCTAATAGAATCCATTATTTTGAATTCGGCCGAGCCCCCGAAACCTTTGTGAAAGATTTGGCCTAATACTGAACCGCATCCTAATTTGCATATGCAAATTAGGGGTGGGAAGGGGAAAACATTTTCTACTTTGTTTTGTGACAAAAAGTCATGCAATTTCCCTCCCCTAATTTGCATATGCAAATTGGGATTCGGATTGGCCCGGGCAGATGGATTTGGCCAACTCTGATTCCTGCTGAAAAAGGCCGAATCCCGAACCGAATCATGGATTTGGTGCATCCCTAAATTCTAAGGCAAGGAAAGTAATTATTTAAAGCTGGTCATACCCGGTCTAAAAATAGTTGCAGACACACTTCAGTAACTTTTTAGCCCTGAAATCTGGTGAAATCAGACAAATATCGGTCAAAATCCCATCAACTGAGGACCAATTCAGTACGTTGATGTGGGCCTTTCCCAAGGGGTCCCTGTAATGATCAGATTAGGGATGCACCAAATCCAGGATTCTGCCTTTTTCAGTCGGATTTGCCCGAATCCTTGTGCCTGGCCAGATCAAATCCGAATTTGCATATGTAAATTAGGGGTGAGTAGGGAAATCACACGACTTGTCTTCACAAATGATTCTTTTCCTATTTTTTTTTTTGCATATGCAAATTAGGATTCGGATCTAGTTCGGTATTTGGCTGAATCTTTCACAAAGCATTCGGGCGAATCACAAATAGTGGATTCGGTGTATTCCTAGATCGGATCATCCCTGTTTGACCCACCGGATCATTGGCCTGACCTGTTGGTGGCCAATTCAGGTTAAGGGAATGTAAAATCCCCCTTTGTTCTTGGGGAACCGATATAAGCCTTTTTCTAATTGCAATCAATTATTTTTTTATTAGCGGTTTTCATTTGTGCTTCAGTTTAAAGTTGAGCGCAGTCCGTTCCCCCACATACCTGCTCTTTCAGCTGCAAGAAAAACCTTCCCGGCCCGTGGCCGTCTCTGCTGTTTGACCCGCCCATCACTTCTGCTGTTCCTGCCCGCCTCCCAATGAAGAACAAGTAGGCAGTCTTGTTTGCAGAACATCACTCCCACAGTTGCTTGACTGGCTACTCGTTTTTCATTGGGAGGCGGGCAGGAACAGCAGAAGAGATGGGCGGGTCGAACAGCAGAGACGGCCACGGGCCTTGAAGGTTGTTCTTGCAGCTGAAAGAGCAGGTATGTGGGGGAACAGACTGCGCTCAACTTTAAAACGAAGCACAAATGAAAACCGCTAATGAAAAATAATTGATTGCAATTAGAAAAAGGCTTATATCGGTTCCCCAAGGGCAAAGGGGGATTTTGATTTTTGACTTTACATCCCCTTTAACCTGAATTGGCCACCAACAGGTCAGGCCAGTGATCCGGTGGGTCAAACAGGGATGATCCGATCTAGGGGATGCACCGAATCCACTATTTGTGATTCGCCCGAATGCTTTGTGAAAGATTCAGCCGAATGCCAAACTAAATCTGAATCCTAATTTGCATATGCAAAAAAAAAGAAAGAGGAAAAGTCATGTGATTTCCCTACTCACCCCTAATTTACATATGCAAATTCGGATGTGGGGGAACGGACTGCGCTCAACTTTAAACTGAATCACAAATGAAAACCGCTAATAAAAAACAATTGATTGCAATTAGAAAAAGGCTTATATCGGTTCCCCAAGGGCAAAGGGGATTTAGGAAACACGGAATTCTCTCTAATTCTAACAGTAGCCTTTATTCATATGAATAGAACTTCTGAGCAATCTCAGAGTTTGCAGCAATAAATAAATTGAAAATCTTTGAAGTAACAAACTAAAACCATTTTTTGCCCTTTTGTTCCCAGAGATTTTTTTCTTAAACATTTATTTAAAAATATTTTGAAACACCGTTTTTCCTTAAAAAGAAAGTTGACTTTAATATATTACAAAGTACAAAGTCGCGGGGCGTAAATGTGCGTACACTTTTCTGAAAGCAGATCCATGAATACTTTGAAGTCAATCCAATAAAAACATGAACTACACAGTCACTACATACACGGTGCTTCCGTCGTCTCCTTGTGTGGTGTAAAGAATTTTTGGAGCGTCCTCGTCGGTAACCCCGCTGGCATCTTCTGTCTCAGAGGGGACTTTGGAAGACTCCTGACCATTTTCTGCAGTTGACTTTGCCCCCTCGTGAACTTTTTGGTGGGAGGTTAGGGTTTCAAGACTGCTAAAACGTTCTTCGCACTGACTACACTTAAACAGTCTCTCTACGGTCACAGGCATCTGGTTGGTGTTGGCTACAGTTTGTTGAACTACATGCCCAGCAGTCTCGTTGATCTTTCGTATTACAATGCCTGTTTTCTGCTGATCGGCATTAAGAATAGTGGAGGTAGAAGGCTGTCCAACTTGTATTGTCCTATTGGCATTGATAGGAGTAATATTTCCAACTGGGGTTCCGATGGTCCCTGCATTCCTGATGCCCAAGCCACTATTGACCGTTAAAATTGTTGGGTTGTTCATATTCAATGTGGCTTTTGGGTTATTAATGGCAGTGGCATTGGTTGTAAGTGTAACTGGCGTTCCATTACGAATACCCAGAGTCCCATCCACAGTGATAAATGTGTTCCCGATGCCCAGACCTCCATTTACATTGACTGGGGTAATATTACTAAAAGCTAATTTCCCCCCGAGAGACATAGGAGTCACATTTCCAGTAACTACGTTGCCATTTACTGTGACCACAGTAGCATTGCCTATTCCAGAAGGGACAGTGTTCTTGGAAGGGACTGTGGGCGCTGTTAGAAATATACCAGAATTTGCATCAACAAAAAGAGGTATGGCCTGACCTATTGCTTGATTCCCCGAAGCCTTTACTGGAACTGCATTTAAGGTTCCGCTGTTGACCCGTGGAAGGTTATTTTGCATATTCAGACTACTGGCAGTATTGGCTGCTGACTGACTGACGTTGACAGTAATGGGCTTGGGTTGACTGGATTGAAGAGTTACAGGGACACGATTTGCTTGACCAACTATGGGTGTGACCGCCATGGGTGCAAACTTGGCATTTGCTGGCCGTGTATTTAGTGGAATTGTATTATTTGGAACAAACCTTGGGTTCTTGCTTAGTGGCACCCTGTTGACTTGCTTCACACCAGCAATCTGGTTTTCTCCAATATTCATAGGTGTAGCTAGCATAATACCGGAGCTACCCATGTTAACTGGGAATGTCAGCATAATGCTCCGATTCCCATTAACCGCTACAGAAAGGGGCTGGTTAGCCATACTTGGATTCCCAGTAACAATAATAGGGGCTGGCTGCTGTACTTGCACCTTATTAACTAATACTGGGCCACTCTGTGGCAGAGTCGGAGTCTGGGTTTTTGGAAGGGAAGAGGCGGCAAGGTTGTCTCCGTTGCCTTTAGGGTTACTGGCCGGAGGAGTTCCATTGGCAGAACTTTTTTCTTCTTTGTTTGTGGAATTTTCAGGTAATTTTGGCAGGCTATCTGGTTTAGAATCTTTATCATCAATTATGATGATTTCTGATGCGCTGTTACTGGATTCTCTATTCTTAGTCTTTGGCTGCGGGAGCAGAAACACTCCAGCATTACGGATCCTGCTAATAGTTATGGGAGGAGTGTTCCATCTCCCTGACTTGCCATCTTTGATATCTGTGGGTGTAGTTCTTTTTACCTCCTGATCGTCAGCAATTATAATGGGAGGTGTAACCCGATTCACTGGCTTGTTTATAGGCGGCGTTGTTCTAGACGTACTGGGTTGGTTACCGGTAGCCACTGGGGGTGTAGCCCGTTTTGCACCAGGACCCTCACTATGTACAGACACAGGGCTGGCCCTCTTGAGAGCCTGGACAACATCAGAGGGGATCGGTGGCATTGGACATTTCATACTACTTTCACCACCACTGGCTGTAACTCCCACGTGTCCAGCCTCTTGTGTCAAAGCACCAGATGATGTCTGTTTCCCATATTTACCTATGGGAGTTTTATCGGATGAAAAATAACTTCTGTGATTGGTTGCTTCCCCTGCCTTCTGAGGTATGTTTTTGCTGACTTGTGGTTGTGAAACAGGCTGCACACCTCTGGGAACCATATTCCCCCCCTGCACAGAGAAGCGCCAGCCTTCTGGCTTTTTACTAGTGTTTGAAGGCATCTTATCTTGGGGGCTCGCACTGCTGGGGATCATTGCCACGGAATGTCTATTTCTCTGCTCATGAACAGCACCAGGGCTGCCACTAGTGATAGGCACCGGAACTGGCTCAAGAGGAGCCAGTGGAGACATTGCTTGTGCTCTCCTCTGATTTCCACTACTGGTTGCTGATAATTTAGCTCCTTGATTTACACCTTGAGTGAAACTGTTAGCTGCTTTACTTTCCAGTCTTGCTACAGGATTCTCAGGCCTTCCACGCAGCATGTTGGGTCCAGTTTGGTCTCCGGGCCTCAGATAGCCAGAAAACTGTGGGGATATTGGTCCCATTCCTGGGGGGTTAGGATATCTCATTCCAGGTCTGCCATTAGCAAAATGAGATGAGGGTGCATTTGAATTAAAATATGGATTTGGGGGGGAAGTGTAACGGTTTCCTTGGTGGCTGTCAACAACAGTTGGCTGAAGCATCCTCGGAAGGCTCATGGGGCACTGGTTGTTGCAGAAAGAGCCACAGCCTGCACATGGCACCCCATTATTCCTTCTCTCCTGGAATGGGGGTGCATGCAGTTGGTAAGGGGGCTCCCTCCTGTTTCGATTTTCATGTTCAAGATCTAGAGGATGGGAAAGACAAATGTGTTAGCCAAGTGTGCATTCCTACAGCAAAGCTAAACTAGGGGTCATTAAACCCCATGAGATCTTATTCAGGGAATCCTATACTCTAGGTAGCAGTGACTTGTGTACATGCCAAAACAACACCCACAATGTCCAAGATCTAATTCTTTATAGGACCAAATTTTAAATAATTCATCCTCACTTCCCTCCTAGCTGCTATAATTTGTTGGCATGGTCTGGGTATTTCTTGCTTCAGTGTTCTCCAGGCAAAGAGTTTTATCTCTACTTCCCACAGGCCTAAAGGGCAACTGTCATAGCAATAAAAATGCAACCCGACGGGTCTATTTAACAAATCTTCTTAACAAATGTTTCGTCTTGCGTTGACCATAATCAATTTGTGAAGCCTGATAAGTTAATAACCGATTGCGGTGCCCCCTTCTACACCCTGTCTGCCAATGAGCATTGGATCACACCGAACTGAAAAGTCACTGGATATGAACAAATCTCATGGAAACAGAGGACAATAGAAGGAATACTTACGCCCCAAACTGCTCCCAGTAGGGCCCTGAGAGGCTTGTGGGCTTGTTTCAAAGTTTCCAAACATTGGATTTCCCAATCTCTCTGGACCAGCAAAGGGTGAAGTGGGATCAATGATTCGGTAGCCAGGACATTGTGGAGATAATGGTCCCATTGCTGGGTTACCATAACTCGCCACTGGGGATGTTGGATGAATCATTCCATTTGCGTTGTTGGCATAAGAAGGGGAGGTTGGGTTTCCAGTAAAATACAGCGGTTGAGGGGCCACATATCTTTTCTCCTGGCTCCTATCTCCGGGGGATCCATGAAACGCTGTCTGTGGATTCCACTGCAAACTCATGCCACACTGGTTGTTGCATTGTGTCCCACAGTTCTGACAATGGGCCCCCTGGCCCTTCTCCTGCGAGGAGGAGATCTCCCCAGGCCGAGCAGAGTTGAAAGGGATAGGAGACTGGCGCTCTGTTTTTATTTCAGGTTCTGATTATGGAAAAAGGAAAGAGGAATCTTTGTGAAGTTACACCATAGCTAAAGCACCACCCTGTCTTTATTTATCTCTATTTACACCTTTACACCCCTGCTGCCTGGGAATTAGGTATTATTACAAAGATACCGTAAGATAAGAAATATTTCTTAAAGGAGAACTAAACACTAAAAATGTATGTGGCTAAAATGTCCTATTTTATATAGTGAACTTATTGCACGAGGCTAAAGTTTGAGCTTGTCAATAGCAGCAATGATCCAGGACTTCACACTTGTCACAGGGGGTCACCATCTTGGAAAGTGTCTGTGACACTCACATGCTCAGTGGGCTCTGATTGGCTGTTGAGAAGCTAAGGGCTCGTCACTAATTATCCAGCAGAAAATGAGCTTCCCTGGCTGTAATATAAGCTGATGCTACAGGTTTGCTGATTATTCAATTCTGATGCTAATTGCACTGGTTTCTGTGCTGCCATGTAGTAATTATGTGTATTAATTACTAATCAGCCTTATATTGTGACATTTCTATTCTATGTGTACTGTATATTGTGAGTGGGTCCCTAAGCTCAGTAAGTGACAGCAGCACAGAGCATGTGAATCAGTGAATCAGCAGAAAAGAAGATGGGGAGCTACTGGGGCATCTTTGGAGACACAGATCTTTACTGCTAAAGGGCTGTGGTTGCCTTGGGCTGGTACAGAAGCACAAAACATCATGTACAACATTTCTACCTACTTCTTTAGTTAAGCTTTAGTTCTCCTTTAAGACAAAGCAACCTAAGTCAGTCAACTCTGAATACAGCAAAATAAAACTTCAGAATGAAAGCTTGTGTAAACAACTAAATTGCAATTAAAAAAAGGGGGTAGTTATGTCCTGACAGTACAGTTCTGCCAGTTTAGTATATTTCACCTCAATAGACCACTAGGCTCTGTCTCTGAAGACCATGGTATCTACAGACACACGACTACCTTTGCTGCCAGCGGTGGGTTGGCCCTCTGGCTGGGGCTCCTGAAGCTTTTGTTTCTTACCGACGACACCATATGGTTCTTCCCCTCGTTCAATCCGAGAAACAATTTCCGGCTTTGGTATGAGATATCCTGTTAGTGAACAGGAAAACAAATGGTTATTCCTAGTGTCCTCTCCTACTTTTACTCCAATGTTACTGTACAATTTAGCAGCAGCCATTGAGATAAACCTGGTGCCCAAAGCCCTTCCTGTTCATCACAGACTCCCTTCTCTGTGTTACTCAACATAAGTCCAAATATAGTTCGATTCCGAGGAAGCTAGGATCACTCCCCAAAGTCCAGCGTCAACGCAGGTTCTCCTCCACCTGTTACAAAATTCTTCCAAATGTAAAGTCGTTGTATTCCTCCAAATAAATTTGGGGAGGGAGAATAACAGAAATAAATTTCATTTAGTGTAGTATTTTTAAACGTTTTTTGCTGACCCCCTTGGTGTCTATTTAAAACCACCGTGCTTTACAATTCACACTATAATTGTGTCATCCAATGTTTCGTACCAAACTTAAAGGGATACTGTCATGGGAAAAAAAAAAATTTCAAAATGAATCAGTTAATAGTGCTGTTCCAGCAGAATTCTGCACTGAAATCCATTTCTCAAAAGAGCAAACAGATTTTTTTATATTTAATTTTAAAATCTGACATGGGGCTAGACATTTTGTCAATTTCCCAGCTGCCCCAAGTCATGTGACGTGTGCCTGCACTTTAGGAGAGAAATGCTTTCTGGCAGGCTGCTGTTTTTCCTTCTCAATGTAACTGAATGTGTCTCAGTGGGACCTGGATTTTACTATTGAGTGCTGTTCTTAGATCTACCAGGCAGCTGTTATCTTGTGTTAGGGAGCTGCTATCTGGTTACCTTCCCATTGTTCTGTTGTTTGGCTGCTGGGGGGAAAGGGAGGGGGTGATATCACTCTAACTTGCAGTACAGCAGTAAAGAGTGATTGAAGTTTATCAGAGCACAAGTCACATGACCAGGGGCAGCTGGGAAATTGACAATATGTCTAGCCCCATGTCAGATTTCAAAATTGAATATAAAAAAAATCTGTTTTCTCTTTTGAGAAATGGATTTCAGTGCAGAATTCTGCTGGAGCAGCACTATTAACTGATTCATTTTGAAAAAAATTTTTTTTCCCATGACAGTATCCCTTTAAATTCAAAGCAATTTTAAAGAAAAAATAAAAATAAAAAAATATTAAAAAATAAAAAATGGAGGTGAAAGGATTGTTTTGTGAATTATTACAATAAAGAGTAGCCAATACGTGCAGCCCTTGCTGTTATTTGTTCACCCTGTGTGCAAACAATAATTACGTAACTTTTAAGTGCTGAGTGTGAACACTCTAACCACAATTCAGAGACCGATCGTGCCAGTAGCACAAACAACTCACCAGACGTGTTTGTGCTACTGGCACGATCGGTCTCTGAATACTACACTGTATGAAATTTATTTCTGTTATTCTCCCTCCCCAAATTTATTTGGAGGAATACAGCGACTTTACATTTGGAAGTGTTACTCAACATGCAAGCATTTCCTTGGAGGTAGAGTCCTGTGCGGGTCCATTTTTTGAACCCGTACCCAGAGACCCGCTACCCAACCCGCAAGTACCTTATCACCAACCGTGACCCGCTGACCATGAAGAATCAGGAAGTGCTGTCATTGTAAACAGGAAGTGACATAATAGGAAGTAGGCGTGATCAGAGAAAATTGTAAAAATCACTATTGAGAAGACCCACAGCCCGACCCGAGTCTATACCCGCACCCGAAACTTCTACCCGCAGGGTACCCAACCCGCTGCAGGACTCTAGGTCAAATGACCTTGTTAGGCTGTTGCTTACAAGTTACCTGCTCCTGGGTTGTTCCTTACACATAAGCATGTGCCCTTTGGCTAAGAAATTCCTTAAGTCTTGACTACCAAGACTACTACACCAGACAGACATTGAAGGAAATATGAAGTCAAAAACCCACTATTGTCCCTTGACTGATATGCAGGAGTAACATAAAGCAGACCTTACCCAAAGAAAGCATAATTTCATAGATTTCTTTGATGAGCTCCTTGTAGACTTTCTTCTGGACCTCCTCCAGATTGCTCCATTGCTCCTCGGAGAAATAAATGGCAGCATCATCAAATGTGACCTGAAGTATAAGAAACACGTTGGCCAGAGAAGAACATTCTTGTGTAGAACATTGTAGCACAACTGTGGCATGAGCAAACTAAATTACTGCAATCTCTCTCAGAACAGAAAAGTCTGATCATGGTTTGATGTAAACAAAGTTTCCATGTCCATAATGGTAGCCATTGGAAAATCTTTAAAGGGATACTGTCATGGGGAAAAAAAAACAACATTTTTTCAAAATGAATCAGTTAATAGAGCTGCTCCAGCAGAATTCTGCACTGAAATCCATTTCTCAAAAGAGCAAACAGATTTTTTTATATTCAATTTTGAAATCTGACATGGGGCTAGACATACTGTCAATTTCCCAGCTGCCCCAAGTCATGTGACTTGTGCTCTGATAAACTTCAATCACTCTTTACTGCTGTACTGCAAGTTGGAGTGATATCACCCCCTTCCCTTTTCCCCCCCAGCAGCCTAACAACAGAACAATGGGAAGGTAACCAGATAGCAGCTCCCTAACACAAGATAACAGCTGCCTGGTAGATCTAAGAACAACACTCAATAATAAAATCCAGGTCCCACTGAGACACATTCAGTTACATTAAGGAAAAACAGCAGCCTGCCAGAAAGCATTTCTCTCCTAAAGTGCAGGCACAAGTCACATGACCAGGGGCAGCTGGGAAACTGACAAAATGTCTAGCCCCATGTCAGATTTCAAAATTGAATATAAAAAAAATCTGTTTGCTCTTTTGAGAAATGGATTTCAGTGCAGAATTCTGCTGGAGCAGCACTATTAACTGATGCGTTTGGAAAAAAAACATGTTTTCCGATGACAGGATCCCTTTAACGTTTCAGTTGGCCTGGTATGCAAAACTGTACTTGAAGGATAAGTAAACCTTAAAAATAAGTGAATGTAAAATTGATGAGGGGGCTTTTCTAGGCACTTTTGCAATGTACATTCATTGTTTATTTATTTTTTATTCCAAGATATTAAGGGATACATGTACTGTTAATATGAATGAATTGTGTTACAACAGCGCCACCTGCTGGTCAGTTTCCCACCAGTCTGACCAGCAAGTAGTCAAGGAAGTTGTCAGGAGAAAGAAAGAGGCTGATGTTCTCCTGTTTGGAAAGATGTGAGAAAGGCTCTAGTTTTTTTCCTAAGCAGAACATCAGAGCAGCCTCTTTCTTTCAAAGGGGGAACGCCCCCGAAATGTTGTGTTTTTTTGAGTGACGTAATAAACACACGAGGGGCTTGTCCCCGTTTGAACTGTCTTGAGTTACGGTGCCCATATCTATTTCCTAAAGGTCCATGTACCAGGCAGAACGATTAACTAAATTACCCATTAGTTCACGTGTATCTTTTCTACATGGAAAACTCTACAGTCATAGGTTCATGGCATCTTTCTGTACTGGCCCTTGTACTCCGAGGAATGGAAGACGTGTGCTCTATATTTATAGTGTTGCTCTCAAACAGGCAGAAAAGATTCCAACAAGCAAAGTTAAATATCAATTCAAACGAAAGCATTTGGCAGCTACAACATTCATGCAATTTATTTCTTTTTTTTCCCTCAAAAGCATTCATTCGTGAAAATAAATAGGACAATGTGATTATCATTGCTATCAAGTTTTTTCTACCATGGTTGTTTTGAGTTTTTTTTCTAAATGTGCTAAAACTCAAGACATATACACAAATGTTGAAAGAAAATTAAAGGCAAACTAAACTCTAAAAATTAAAATGGCTAAAATGTCCTATTTTCTATAGTGAACTTATTGCACGAGGCTAAAGTTTGAGCTTGTCAATAGCAGCAATGATCCAGGACTTCAAACTTGTCACAGGGGGTCACCATCTTGGAAAGTGTCTGTGACACTCACATGCTCAGTGGGCTCTGATTGGCTGTTGAGAAGCTAAGCTTAGGGCTCGTCACTAATTATCCAGCAGAAAATGAGCTTCCCTGGCTGTAATATAAGCTGATGCTACAGGTTTGCTGATTATTCAATTCTGATGCTAATTGCACTGGTTTCTGTGCTGCCATGTAGTAATTATGTGTATTAATTACTAATCAGCCTTAAATTGTGACATTTCTATTCTATGTGTACTGTATATTGTGAGTGGCTCCCTAAGCTCAGTAAGTGACAGCAGCACAGAGCATGTGAATCAGTGAATCAGCAGAAAAGAAGATGGGGAGCTACTGGGGCATCTTTGGAGACACAGATCTTTACTGCTAAAGGGCTGTGGTTGCCTTGGGCTGGTACAGAAGCACAAAACATCATTTACAACATTTCTACCTACTTCTTTAGTTAGGCTTTAGTTCTCCTTTAATTTGACCGAATATGTTTGTTTGGTTTGTGTGCACCGTGACGTGTAGGATCCTAGGGGACGGTCCTTAGTTCTTGAAATGTTAAATGTTTTTATTTAGGATTACCCAGTGGCAACTACTACTAAAAAAGTATATTTTTATGAAAACTGTGTATATAGATGACGCAAGGTTTATCATACGAGTTATTTTATGCAATATATTTTTATGGAGACCTATATTGTTTGGGGGGTGTAGTTTTCCTTTAATAAGAACATGGGGTGGCCTATTTATCAGGTTTTTTTTTTACTGCCCACACACACAGGGTGAACATCAACCGTTAGATCCCAAAATCGTAAATCCAGCTAACGTCAGCTGCTCATTGGTTGACTGCCAGATCACGTATTTGTAAGACCCACACCGGACTAAATCAGCCAATACTGGTCCAGATCTGGTGCCGGACAAGTCACTTGGTGCCGCCAGAAAATATTTGCTTATGACATTTAGGCCACAATGAAACGACTTGCCAAACGGATTTAACAGTTGCCATGATGATATTGATGGAACAAAAATGGCAGATCTGTTAACCAATATTTCCGACGAACAATAATTTTTCTTAGACACAAGTCTTCGTTCTAATGACGAATCCTTTTATGAACCCAATGACTTGTCCTATGAACATCTGTATGTGGAATTTTCACAGAATTTGAAAAATAAATGAAAATCGTTTATACGCGAGTGCAGCATCGGGATGAGCGTTGCTAAGGGTGAATCGCAAAGCAAGGTGCGAGTCTTCATTAGAAAGAAGGAATTCCGTGAATGGAATTAATGTTGTGCGGCTCCGTTTTCACTCCCTTGGGTAAAATACTTACAAAAACCTGTCAGCTGTCTAAATACTTCCGCGGTGAATAATTATACCAATTAACATCCACTCGGGATTCAATTAACAGTATTAGAAGAGACAAATTAGTAGAGAATAATTAACAAGTTAAAGTAAAATATTTGGCAAGAAAAGGAAATTGCACATCAGTTCCGAAGAGAAGAATTGTATATACATACGAATTGATAGTAAGGGTCTGTAAAATGTTTCAATTCAAAAATGAAATCCTCTTAAAGGAGAAGGAAATGTATTTTCACTTGGGGGTCCCAAAAGTTATGCACTCCAAATTGATCGCATGTACTTACCCGAAACCCCAGACTGATGCTCCTATCAGAAGAAAAGTGCACCGGCCCGGGGTTATTCCAGGGAGCACCAACGACCGCTCCTCTTCCTTCTTCTTCTTTCTCCTCGCGGCTGAGCATGTGCAGAAGAGCGAAAAGCTGATATTTAACGGAAAAGCCGATAATTCATTCCATTGCGCATGCATCTGCCCCGGGAAATTTAAAAATAGAAGAAGCCGGAAGACGATCGCTCCGTGGTGCTCACTGGAACAATCCCGGCCCGGTAAAGTTTTTTTTCTGGCCCAGGTAAGTGCATGTGATCACTTGGGGGTGCCTAACTTTTGGCATCCTAAGTTAAAAGACCTTTCCTTCTCCTTTAAAGAAACTGCAGGTATGGGACCTGTTATCCAGAATGCTCGGGACCTGGGGTTTTCCAGATAATGGATCTTTCTGTAATTTGGATCATGTAAACATTAAAAAAAAAAACCAATAGGCTGATTCTGCGTCCAATAAGGATCAATTATATCAGGGGTCCCCATCCGCCGGGCCGCGGGACAGTCTTCAACTGGGCCTGCTGAATTGGACACCACATTTGGAACAGTAGCAGAGGGGCTCGGCTTAAAGGCCAAATACCGGGGCGCGAATTGAAAAAGTCTAACGACCACTGCACTAGTAATTAATACAAAGCTAGTGGTTTAAAGGAGACACACAGCATATGTCCCTCATCATGTATGCAGTTATAAAAAAAAAAATATATGGTGCCTAAACTGTTAACTTTAAAAATGACCCCTTAATTGGAGCTCCTCGTAGATCCTGAAACTATTACATATTTCTTCTAGTGATAAGAGGATCAGAATTTTTTTTTAAATTTAACACTAGTCCCAACCTGCACCCAAATGCCTCATCTACTTTATAACATACACACAACCCTTTTGATGACTCATCTAAAAGTGAGAGCAGCCATTCATTATAAGGGAGGGGGTCCGCCCCTGACCACAGAGAAGAGGCCATGATTAAAGTTGAACCCGCCACCCACCTAAAACCCGTACCTGGGGCTTGCTTTCTGCCGATAAATCCACAGGTCCTGGGACAATGTGCTCATCACTAAAGTATTTTTTTTTATCACTTAAAGGAAACATATTGTGTAAAAAATAAGAATGTACCAGTGCATTATACTCATTTAGATATAGAAGAATTGTGCTTAAAAAAGTAGTGTTTCAGGCTGATTTATTGAATATTTCTGCAAAAACCCTAATAATCCCTCCCTTCTCTTCCACTTGCTGCTCCCTGAATTCCCAGGCTGTGCACTCACTGCACTGTAGGACAGGAACCAATCAGCAGCTAGCAGGACCTGATAGGGAACTGAAGCCTGTCTGTGCTTGTGTGACTGCAGGGCTGTGATTGGCTGTCCCCCTCCTACTGTGCTTCTGGCAGGGACACGCCCACCCCTCATTTGAAACCCAGACAGGGACCAGAGAACATTTATAGGGAGCTCCAATAAAGGGGCTATTTTTAAAGATAATATTAATGTTTAGCACCATGTAAAAGCAACAACATATATTACTTATAATTGCCTACACAATTAGGGTTTTTTTCATTTATCCTATATGTCTCCTTTAAGGTATATGGGCAAATTTGGGTACTTTAGGGCCAAATGATTGCATGATACAATTAGCATTATATCGCTTGACGACCTCGCCAAACGAGTCATTCTCACCTTGTATGGGCATCTTAAAGGCGGCCATAGGCGTAACAATTATAATCTTTCCAAGAAAGATCATTTGTTTCACAACACACGTGTAGAGCTGAATTATCAGATAAACATTGTAGAAACAATAGAATTCTACCTGTATCGACGATTCAGCACTAAACAATGGCCGATGTTCGGGTGCCAATCCCAATTTTCCGCCTGGGCCATCGATATCGGTTGTCTCTTCTCCCACCATCCATGCACCGAATATAGTACGAAAGTTAGTTTCCTATGATATTATCGGTACGTCTATGGCCACCTTTAATCTTCATATACCCTCAATTGCTCTGAGCTGATCACATCCGCTTACTAATGAAATCAGGTCACACCTATCATAACGTCAATACTATTTAAAGGGCTGATCTCTCTTATGCCCTATCAAGGGCTGGCCAGGATTTCGCATGGTGTTATCCTTTCATATGTTTATAGGGTTCTTATCCAACACTGATTTCCTACAAAGTGGACTATGGAGATCTGTGACAATTTGGAGACCCAACCAAAGTCTCTTGGAGAGACAGATCTGCCCTGCGGACCTCCAGTTGGGCTACGCTACATCCAGAGCAGCATTATACACAAGAAATGAAGCTCTAGCAATACAAAGCCATGTTGTTGGTGTTGGGAACACTCCATTTATTTCATTCATTAACTGCAGAGTTTTGTGGCCAAATTAAACAGTATAAATAGCCATAGTGAGTCTTTCCCAAGGGTAAAAAAAGCTTTACAATCCATGTAGCCGATCCCCTGGTTCTTACTCCCCTACAACTGTCGGAATATTTTGTAATGAACATTATGAGAGTAGAAAAAAGAATAAGCAGAATCTAATGGCTCGTCTATACTGGCGGGCGAGTGGAGCAATAAGACCTGATCTGGCAATGCCCCACTTGGCTTAGCATGAAGGTCTGTAAATAGTCCCTTGGCAGGAACAGACTGTTGGGGGAGGGCAACTCCACAGAAATACCTTCCACCCCCACCAAACTGGCGCCTAATAGGCTGAGGAGGCAGCCAATCCATGCAGGAGAATATCTGAAAAAGAAAGGTCATTGTGCTTTTGTAACTTCACAGCTGGAAAGGAAGCCACCAAAGAAGAATAGGACATGAGCCATCTTTCTCACAAGCCCGTCCTCAACCCAACAAAGGGAATGGAAAACAAAAGGAAACAATGGTCCTTTTAAAGGACCAGTTACACCAACATTTAAAAATGAGACCTTTGTATAATTAATTGTAATGGGGAATGTGCAAAAATATTTTCTTTGAAGTAGGAGCCTGGATTTTTAAATCGCCTCTTCTTCAGAGCGACTAATCTCCCCGAATTGCCTCCCGAAATGGCGCTTTGTTATCTAAAGTCTCCCGAAGTTTCCTCGGAAAAACAAAGCACACCTATTGCCAAACCACCGACGATTTACATTCTAGCTGGTGGGAGGCAGTTCAGGAAGATTAGTTGCCCCAAAGAAGAGGAGATTTGTCGATGGGCAGGCGACTAATCTCACTGAAGCTGACTGTGTGTCTCTGCCCTTAGGGTAGGGGCAAACTGGGCAATTCAGGGAGATTTAGTTGCCTGGCAACTAATTGCCTCATCTTTGCGGCGAATGCCTTCCCTCTGTCTTGTGCCGGCTAAAATTAAAAATCGCCTGCGCTACAGCACACTCTGCGCTTTGTTTTTCCGAAGTTGCCTCACGAGGAAATCGCTCAGTGTGCCCCTACCCTAAGAGTAGCGTGTTTGTTATCAGATCTGCTGTGTTCAGCCATTTTTTATCTAAACAAAGCACCACCCAAACTATTCAATGGAACTCTAGATAACATAAACTCCGGGGCTGCCGACCAAAGTCCCTACCAAAAAAACTACAGGTATCATCTTTCTAGAAATTGTGCAACATTCATAAGCAAAGGCTACTTGCCACCCCTTCAGACTAGAGGAAAAGAAGTTTCATTTAAAGGAACAGAGTAGGGGGTTCATCACAGTGAGGACAGTGAGGTTGGGGAATGCACTGCCGGGTGATGATTCAGTTAATGACTATAAGAGGGACTTGGAGGATTTCTTGGACAGACATAATACAAAGGCTATTGTGATACTAAACTCTATAGTTAGTATAGATATGGGTATATATCATTTATGTGACAGTAGGGAGGGGTGTGTGTATGGGGCTGGGTTTTCATTTGGAGGGGTTGGACTTGATGGACTTTGTCTTTTTTCAACCCAATTTAACTATGTAACTATGTAACTATGTATTAGGACACATTCATTCCCTGTTGTTACTGGGCTATACAATGAGTAAATATAACAACACACATCATAGATCCCGATCTACCTTTTGGGCACCCCTGATGTAAATGGTAATTTAGAAATGATACTGGGCTTCCTTCCCAGAATTCCTGCTAATTTAGAGCCAAGAAATCATGACATCCCATTAATTCTCAGGCCCAACCGTCTCAGCGAAAATGTAAATAGGAAAACAAAAAGTGAATATATGGTAAATCAGCATCTGAAGCAACTTATCTGGACATTCGTTTTAGGTGGAGTCTGCCCTGAAACTTCTCTAATGTGATACAGCAGAGCAATGCAATCCAGTCTCTTCCATGCTGTGGGCCCATAATCTGATGTTTTGCATTACAATGTAGATGTCATAAAAAGAAGTCTATGGACTGTGTGAGCAGGTTGGGGGTCAAATACATTTCACAGGCCTCCAGTTGGACAGCCCTGCAACCGGCTATACTTTAATTCACATAAAACTTATTCTAAAAACAAAAGAAAGAAATGAACTTTAAAGCTTTGCTTCAGAAGATATGTGTGTTTATCAAATGACGGTCATCCAGAGGCATCGAATAACTAGGCATGTCATGGTATAAATACAGTAACAGGACTAGAAATCCAGCGCTATACGCAGCACTCGGTCCTCAGGCATCGTTTTCCACAAGCTTTCCGAACAGTAAAGAAAACTTTAAAGGGCAACTTTATTAAGGGTCGAATAGTAAATTCAAATTTATGTTGGTGTCAAAATTCACACAATGCGAATGTAAATTTGAATTTGAGATTTATCACACCTCAACCATGGAAACGGTTTTAATTTGAATATCCGCCACCTAAAAACTGCCAAATTCATTTACAAGTCAATGTCAGAAGTCCATTGACCCATTTGAATATGTTAATAGCCTTCATGACATTCAAGTTTTTTTTTTCGGAAGGAAAATTAGATTCGAGTTTTGTTCATATTCGATTTGAATACAACGTTTCGGATTGTTCCCATTCGATCGAATTTTAGACGTTTAAATTTTTTCATAAATAAATGACCTCCCATTTAAGTTGCGAGTATATTCAAATTTTGTAAAAAAAAAAAAACCAATTCACATCAATTCGAAATTCGACCTTTGATAAATCTGCCCATCTGGGGGCAGATTTATCAAGGGTCAAATTTCAAAGTAAAAAATACTCAAAGTCGAGGGATTTTTCACCGAATTTGGCCATCGAACAATCAAAGTAAAATCGTTCGAATCAAACGATTCAAAGGATTTTAGCGTACGATCAAATGATTTTACTTCGATGTGTAAATACTTAGAAAAATGGTCTAGAAGGTCCCCATAGGCTAACATAGCACTTCGGCAGGTTTCATTTGGCCAAGTATTGAAGTCAAAGTTTTTTTAAAGAGACTTCAAACTATTTTTACTTCGAATCGAATTCGAAGTAGATTCGAAGTCGTAGTATCCTATTCGATGGTCTAAGTATCTAAAAAAATTACTTTGAATTTCAAGTTTTTTTACTTAAAAAATTCCCTCGACCTTTGATAAACCTGCCCATTAATGTGTGTTCTTATGTATCTTAGGTATTGCTTTGGAGTATATATACGAGTGTAGTATCCATTAGTGATAACAAAAATTTAATTATGAGAGTAATTGAGGTTTTTAAAGGATGAAGAAATCCGCACCGTATGAAAGTAGTCTGAATAAAGTAATCGAATTCAATGGAAAAAATGTCATTATTTTCCAAAATTTCCATTGAATAAAAAACCAACAGTAGAAGTTTTCAAATGTTACACTGTCATTGGTTAAAAAAAAAAAAAAGTGCTATGAATGCCGAGGTTCAAAGAAAATGAAGTTTTTTGCTAGCGGGAGTCGGGAATGTTCAAAGAGCTGATCCAGTTATTCAGTCGTAACCGCCTTCCTCTTAGTTCTGACATATAACTGCAGTGGAAAGGCTACAGATGCCCAGAAATGACAGATATTGGATGCTGACTAAAGCTGGCCATAGATGTTGAGATTTTTAAAAGATCCGATCCTCATCGTGAGACCACGATTTTCTCGGAACGATCGTACGAATTTACCATCAAATAAAAAGACCAATTTGCCAGGAAAACAAAGGGGAGCTGCTTGGCCCTGCAGACATACATACATTGCACTGGGACCGACAAAGATTTTTTGACCTGGCCGACCAATTTCCTGACAGATGTCGGCCAAAAAATCGTTAGATGTTCGATCGTTCGAATCCCATTAACCGCACGATAATTTCGAAGGATTGGTCGGACTTCCCTAAAATCGGTCTTCGGCAAGAAGAATCGTCGCGTCTATGGGGAGCTTAACCGTGGCCATAGACATAACAATTACAATCTCTCCTGGAAAAGATGTTTTCAAGACAGATTGTTCAATACACACGTGTAGAGCTGAATGGTCAGATATACAAGTAGAAACACTAGAATTCTACCTGGATCTGACCATTCAGTACTAACAGTGTCCTGTTCAGATGCCATTGAACATTTTCTGCCTGGTCTGATTGATGACCCGAAACAACGTTCAAGCGTTCTGTCGAAATCGGTCGGCTCGTCTCCCACCATACATGCATTGAATATTGTATGATTATTTTTCCGTGTGAATGTATGGTGGGAGACGAGCCAAATATTGATGTGTGTATGGCCACCGTTAGCCTTTCTACTTGTTCAGTTGCAAAAAGAACCATGTACAGGCATCAACTTCTGGCTCATTCCAGAGCCTGAAAACCAGATTGGCCCATGCAGCTAAAGCTTTTCCTTGGCTTCTGGGTGGTCTCATAGCTGCTCCAAATCCTCTATTTTTTTCTTTACCAAATCCAATAATGCAAATATGTGGGCTACAGACCATTGATATCACTTCTAATCACTGTATTGTCCTTGTAGTTGACATCTGCTGACACTAAGCATATCCGACATTTCTCAAGATTTAGGATCATATAAATAGATCAAAAGTGATAAATACTGTTGACGATGACTGCACTGGGTCTGGCGCCTGGAACAGCTGCTGAAATTTACCAGAATGTCCATTACATTTAAAATGCCTTTTTAGGACTATTTTTGGAAGGACGTATTGCAGCATCATTCGAATATGGAAAGCTTTCAATTGGTTGGATGAAGAAGGTGGCAGCTAATTCAGAATTTCCCTGCAAAGCTTGGAACGATTAGCCAGAATTCTACCACCAAGGGAACTCATCCAACATCTCTAACAAGATGGCAGGCCGTGCCATAAGAAAGTCAGATCCATATTTAAACACTTGAAAGAGGTATTTTGGCTTGAGAACTTTCTTTCTGGCTGAAGTGAATCCAACTACTTAAAGGGATCCTGTCATCGGAAAACATGTTTTTTTTTTCAAAACGCATCAGTTAATAGTGCTGCTCCAGCAGAATTCTGCACTGAAATCCATTTCTCAAAAGAGCAAACAGATTTTTTTATATTCAATTTTGAAATCTGACATGGGGCTAGACATTTTGTCAATTTCCCAGCTGCCCCCAGTCATGTGACTTGTGCCTGCTCTTTAGGAGAGAAATGCTTTCTGGCAGGCTGCTGTTTTTCCTTCTCAATGTAACTGAATGTGTCTCAGTGGGACCTGGATTTTACTATTGAGTGTTGTTCTTAGATCTACCAGGCAGCTGTTATCTTGTGTTAGGGAGCTGCTATCTGGTTACCTTCCCATTGTTCTTTTGTCTTTTTCTTTTGCTGCTGGGGGGGGGGAGGGGGGTGATATCACTCCAACTTGCAGTACAGCAGTAAAGAGTGATTGAAGGTTATCAGAGCACAAGTCACATGACTTGGGGCAGCTGGGAAATTGATAATATGTCCAGCCCCATGTCAGATTTCAAAATTGAATATAAAAAAATCTGTTTGCTCTCTTGAGAAATGGATTTCAGTGCAGAATTCTGCTGGAGCAGCACTATTAACTGATTCATTTTGAAAAAATGTTTTTTTCCCATGACAGTATCCCTTTAAGGCAATTCTTTTCACATATTGCGATTTTGTTGTTAATTTGTGTACGCAATCACCAGAATCCTATAACTTTGGTGCATCCCTGACATGAAACTTTACTAAACAATATATTATTTAATATCTTACACACATTTTAATAGTTTATTATGTGCAAAATGGATTTATTGAACATAGGCTGTAGCTTACTGAATAGCAAAACTACAGGTTACGTTTTCTTGGGTTTTTGCCATTTTTGTGTCTTTTTGGACCTAAGCTTTTGGCATTCGCACTATCCTTCCTCCATAAACTGATGAAAAAACATGACATTTTGATTTATTTGCTATAAAATACAATTTTTGTCGCACTGTTATGTACAAGCTCAGATGTGAGAGCAATGACTCCAGATGTCTTGGAGAAAATCCTCCTCAATATTTGGAGCCAGATTTCACTTTGTCTAAAAATGATTGTTATTATTATAAATGATCCTTCTACTTGATCCCCCATAGATCCTTTTGGATCCCATGTCTGTGTTACCCAACTAAGACATAATGAATCCTTATTGGAGGCAAAACCAGCCTATTGGGTTTATTTCATGATTTACATGATTTTCTAGTAGACTTAAGGTACTGAGATCCAAATTATGGAATCATCCGTTATCCAGAAAGCCACAGGTTCAGAGCATTCTGAATAACAAAACCCATATCTGTATCAGCTTTCAAATGTGGGTCACTGACCTCATCTAAAAAAAAAACCTAAAAAAACAAATCATCTGTAAGGCTACAAATGTATTGTTATTGCTACTTATTATTACTCATCTTTCTATTCAGGCCTCTCCTATTCATAATCCAGTCTCTTATTCAAATCAATGCATGGTTGCTATAGTGTATGGGCAGTGGGTAGGAGTCAGTACCAGTGGGTATCAGTCAGTACAGTGTATGGGCAGTGGGTATCAGTGAGTAGGAGTGGGTATCAGTGAGTAGGAGGAGTCAGTACAGTGTATGGGCAGTGGGTAGGAGTAAGTAGGAGTATCAGTGGGTAGGAGTGGGTATCAGTGGGTAGGAGGAGTCAGTACAGTGTATGGGCAGTGGGTAGGAGTAAGTAGGAGTGGGTAGGAGTGGGTATCAGTGAGTAGGAGGAGTCAGTACAGTGTATGGGCAGTGGGTAGGAGTCAGTATCAGTGGGTAGGAGTGGGTATCAGTGAGTAGGAGTGGGTATCAGTGAGTAGGAGTGGGTATCACTGAGTAGGAGTGGGTATCAGTGGGTAGGAGGAGTCAGTACAGTGTATGGGCAGTGGGTAGGAGTCAGTGTCAGTGGGTAGGAGTGGGTATCAGTGAGTAGGAGTGGGTATCAGTGGGTAGGAGGAGTTAGTACAGTGTATGGGCAGGAGTCAGTGTCAGTGGCTAGGAGTGGGTATCAGTGGGTAGGAGTGAGTATCAGCGGGTAGGAGTGGGTATCAGCGGGTAGGAGTGGGTATCAGCGGGTAGGAGTGGGTATCAGCGGGTAGGAGTGGGTATCAGTGGGTAGGAGGAGTCAATACAGTGTATGGGCAGTGGGTAGGAATAAGTAGGAGTCAGTATCAGTGGGTAGGAGTGGGTATCAGTGAGTAGGAGTGGCTATCAGTGGGTAGGAGGAGTCAGTACAGTGTATGGGCAGTGGGTAGGAGTCAGTGGGTATCAGTGAGTATCAGTGGGTAGGAGGAGTCAGTACAGTGTATGGGCAGTGGGTAGGAGTCAGTGTCAGTGGGTAGGAGTGGGTATCAGTGAGTAGGAGTGAGTATCAGTGGGTAGGAGGAGTCATACAGTGTATGGGCAGTGGGTAGGAGTGAGTAGGAGTCAGTATCAGTGGGTATCAGTGGGTAGGAGTGGGTATCAGTGGGTAGGAGTAGGTATCAGTGAGTAGGAGTGAGTATCAGTGGGTAGGAGGAGTCATACAGTGTATGGGCAGTGGGTAGGAGCGAGTAGGAGTCAGTATCAGTGGGTATCAGTGGGTAGGAGTGGGTATCAGCGGGTAGGAGTGGGTATCAGTGGGTAGGAGGAGTCAGTACAGTGTATGGGCAGTGGGTAGGAGTCAGTGTCAGTGGGTAGGAGTGGGTAGGAGGAGTCAGTACAGTGTATGGGCAGTGGGTAGGAGTCAGTGTCAGTGGGTAGGAGTGGGTAGGAGGAGTCAGTACAGTGTATGGGCAGTGGGTAAGAGTCAGTGTCAGTGGGTAGGAGTGGGTATCAGTGAGTAGGAGTGGGTATCAGGAGTCAGTACAGTGTATGGGCAGTGGGTAGGAGTGAGTAGGAGTCAGTATGAGTGAGTAGGAGTCAGTATCAGTGAGTAGGAGTCAGTATCAGTGGGTATCAGTGAGTGGGAGTGGGTACAGTGTATGGGCAGTACCACTGATGTAGGGGAGGGGGAGTCAGGATCTTATTGTCAGGCTCATCCCCTTCCTAGACCGCCCCGGGCAGGAAACACTTCCAGTCTCCCAATAACAAAGCGTTACAGCCCCGGCTACACGTCACAGGTGTGATCTCTGCCCCAGGGAAGCGAAGTCTCCTCTCCTACCTGTCCAGCTCCCTCTGTTGCCATCACGTCTTGTCGGCCCGGACAGTCCCGAGCTCCCGCCCAGCTCCGGTCACTCCAATGTAGCGTCTCCTCCTGTGCTCTGTGTCTGTGGGGATGGGGGGAAGCTGGGAGGAGCCTGGGTAAGGGGAGGAGGAAGAGGATCCACGAGTAGGCGGAGCGAGGTTGCTATGGATGAGCGATTTACTGGGGAGCAGGAGGGCGGGGCGTTAAAGAGGGGGGAGGTGAGGTACAGGGGGCGGAGCGAGAAAAGCGGGGCGTCACTGATTGGATGCGGCCAATAGCTGAAATGAGCCAATAGAGAAAAGAGGCGGGAATTCAAGCTCACGTGATCACCCTTCGCCTCCTAGACTCCTGAGCTATAAATACTTTGCCACAGAGGCAGCTCAGTCCCTGTATTTTCAGTCTGGAACATGATGTGGAGTTATTCAGACTTAGCTCAGCTCAGCACTCACATATGTTACTGGAACTACTGGGCGATGCCAATAATGGACTTGCAACTGGTTCAGTGCTCTGTATTAGAACTTTCTCTAGAGCTTTCATTGGCCCTTCTTGCCCTGGTCTAATCAATGTTGATTATGGCGAGTTTCCCAAAGTTCCCATAATATAGTTTTCCTCCCAACTGTCAGCCGCTGTGTCAGGAAATACTTGGGGGCCACAACTGTTTCTGTCATTAAATACTTGGGGCCACAACTGTTTCTGTCATTAAATACTTGGGGGGCCACAACTGTTTCTGTCATTAAATACTTGGGGCCACAACTGTTTCTGACAGGAAATACTTGGGGGTCACAACTGTTTCTGTCAGGTAATACTTGGGGGCCACAACTGTTTCTGTCAGGAAATACTTGGGGGGCCACAACTGTTTTTGTCATGAAATACTTGGGGGGCCACAACTGTTTCTGTCATGAAATGTAGCACAGTGTGTATAAGAAGGGGGTGCACATTGATTGTGTCCGTCTTTCATTTTGCCAGATGCTGGGGGCTGAGATCGAGGGAGATCCTCCCAGAGTATCATTTAATACCCGCGTAGAAGATAGTAATAATGTTACTTTGATGGAAGAAATATTACAGAGACTGGAAGTTTTTTCCAGAGTAGGATGGCGCCCACATGTAGGGAATGGTTTAACCCCCAGCTACACTATAAGGATATTACAAGTCATTAGAGTTTCATGTCCCTATAAAGGCACAAAGTCTCTACTTTATACGTCGTACAACCTGTAGTGCACCCATCAATCAGACATTATCGTTGCAGTAACCAACCAATCAGAGGTTTCTATGGTCATTACTTTGTCTATAGAAGACAATGGTGTTCTCTTTGGGGCACTGCCCTGGTGCTGATTTGTCCAGGGTTAGTACATGGAGTTCAGACCCTTCAAAGAATCTGATTGGCTGGCCTTGAGCTGTTCTATTGAGCACACAGAGATTACTGACAAGGTCATTGGTAGTTGATATTTTGTATTTGGACAGATAAACTGCAAACCTGGCATTGAGCTTCAATAATGACTACAGCTTGCCCATCTTGCCGTCACCATATGACTCAATTAGTTACAGATTCACAGAGCTGTGAACTATTTCTTGTACACAACAACATCTTAAAGGGACAGTACAGCCCCTTGTGCAACATGCTTGCAGTGATCAGGGCTTGTGTTTGACATACCTTTGCTTATTGCTTTAATTATGAAAAATCTTTGTTTTTTGTTATTTCTTGAGCTAACCCGGGTGGACTTCTGCTAACAAAACAGTCACAACAATGTGTAAAGGGAGGGGAATTGTATACTGGTAATCTAATTATCAACCTCACAAGGACCAAACATGGTGGAGCTTCAATTTTTGGGATGTGCCAAGGGCTGTTGAGTAAGATGCACCTGGCTTATAATGTAACTGGGCCGGCGTTTCTGAGAACTGAGTATTGTGGCAACAAAACCCCAGTGAAAAAATATAAGAACTCTGTTAAATATCAGATGAATGTCGACCTGCAGAAGAAAAGTTTTCTTTAGCAGAATATTTTGTTCTTATGATCTTGACCTTTAATAACTCAACCCTTGATCACTTCTTCAGGCATGTTTGTACATTTCGTTTGCAGTTTGTGTTGTCTGATTGGCTAATTCCTCTATTCAAGTTAACGCTCTAATGTTCTGATTGGAGGTTTGTTTCAGCTTTCTACATTTCAAAGTCGCAGACCGCCAGATAAACCCTGATCCTGATGCTGAGTTTTATTTGGAGGGGTTTAACTTGATGGACTTTGGTCTTTTTTCCAGCCCAATCTACCTATGTAACAAGGGCCATAATGCTCTTTCCCACTGCGTGCAGCCGACTTCCGGGTTCCTTTTATAGACCCACGATACCCATCCCACCAATGATGTCACAAAAGGGGTGTGGCTAACAGGAGCGGGTCTATAAAACCTGAACTCGGAAGCCAGTAGTGTAAGGTGGTGGGTGGGGAGAGCAGGAAGAAGAGCTCCACCCGAACCAACCCGCCACCAGCAAATGGGGGTAAACCCGCGGGTCCTGCAGGTATCCACACATCACTACATGGGATCTCTTTGGCCACAGGGACTTTAAGTGATAAACCTATGATTATGTCAAGGTATATCCCATTTCTCAGGGTGTTAAAGTGGCCATAGACATTAACATTTTTTAAAGATTTTTTCATTATTGTAAGACCAAGCTTATCCTGAAAACCATCATTTAAATGTACGATTTGTCCATCAACTATAAAGATCATTTAAGTGATATCGTCTGGTTGAAGCCAGGAAATCTGTGGGTAGCTGCCTTCTTGGCCCTGCAAACAGTTGGACAATGGATAAAATTAACTGTGACCTATGAAAATGTTCTCACCTGACTGATTTTCTGACCGACGTCGGACGTAAAATCGTTAGATGTGGAATGGTTCGCTGCCCACTGACCTCGTATTTAGCTAAAATTGGTCGTTAGGGAGAGAAAAATCTTAGCGTCTGTGACCAACTTTATTTAGCCTAGCATGTTTCTCCTTGTTTGACTCCTGGGGATAGAGTCCCCTGACCAATTCACCTTGCTCATTATGAGTCAATGAGAACACACAATTTGCATGTCTCCACCCACAATTTCTCCTAGTTTGAGGCAATGGTAAAGTGTATAGCCTGTGGATATATAGACTTGTATTGTGTTCTTCCTGGGAGTTTCTGTCGTTTAGTGGAGCATAACAATGGACTCCCCCATTCCCCAACCTTTGTGCTTCCTGATACTCTATGCAGGTGCTAAACTAAATAGCAAGTAACCACAAGGGACTATTGTTGCCATTCTTCTTATCTGCAGCAAGTCCTTCCCCCCAAGTAGGGTTGCCACCTGGTCATTATTTTACCAGCCTGGCCGGTAAAAATGATGGTTGATCCCAATGTTATTAATAGGGAATAAAGATAAATAAATAGGAAGGTCAGTGATCCCAATGTTATTAATAGGGAATAAAGATAAATATATAGGAAGGTCAGTGATCCCAATGTTATTAATAGGGAATAAAGATAAATATATAGGAAGGTCAGTGATCCCAATGTTATTAATAGGGAGTAAAGATAAATATATAGGAAGGTCAGTGATCCCAATGTTATTAATAGGGAATAAAGATAAATATATAGGAAGGTCAGTGATCCCAATGTTATTAATAGGGAATAAAGATAAATATATAGGAAGGTCAGTGATCCCAATGTTATTAATAGGGAATAAAGATAAATATATAGGAAGGTCAGTGATCCCAATGTTATTAATAGGGAATAAAGATAAATATATAGGAAGGTCAGTGATCCCAATGTTATTAATAGGGAATAAAGATAAATATATAGGAAGGTCAGTGATCCCAATGTTATTAATAGGGAATAAAGATAAATATATAGGAAGGCCAGTATTTTTTTCCAGAAAAGGTGGCAACCCTAGCCCCAAGCCATTCAGGCTAGCAGGCAGCCATGTTGGACCAACAATTGTATCTGTTAGTGCTACCTTCCCACTTCTATCTGGGATGAGGATTCTGAATATAGAAAGGTTATCAGATGCCATAAATTGAGACCTATTTATTACTCCAACCGACCATTATAATCTATTGTGTGGATGCAGCCAAATACTGACCTAAAATTCTTGTTTAATCTGCTGTTTTCTTTCCCATATTCAGTCAGGGGATAGGATTGGTACCTGTCTAACATGCTGCATATGAGCAAAGTAACAACGGTTGTCCTTCCTCAATTGTATTACTTTCCATTACCCATAGAGATATAGTTTAGTTGAATCTAAACCACCATTCTTTGCCTGACCATGGGAAAGAGAACAGCCCATAAAGGAAGTTCAGAGAAACAAAGCTCATTCCATTTTAACTTGGACTTGGCAATACTTGAATATTGTGTTCATTAGCAGGGCCTGAATGCCATTTCTTTTCTCTGAAAGGAACAGTAACACTAAACTGTTTTAAAGGAATCACCATATAATGTATTGTTGCCCTACGCTGGTAAAACAGATGTGTTTGCTTCAGAAACTGTTTATCCTACCCACAGCAGCTTGTTTATATAAACTATAGTAGTACTTATCTGTTATCTACTGTGTATCCTGTGCTTGAATGGCTGCCCCCATGGCTAAACAGCAGCTTGTTTATATAAACTATAGTAGTACTTATCTGTTATCTACTGTGTATCCTGTGCTTGAATGGCTGCCCCCATGGCTACACAGCAGCTTGTTTATATAAACTATAGTAGTACTTATCTGTTATCTACTGTGTATCCTGTGCTTGAATGTCTGTCCCCATGGCTACACAGCAGCTTGTTTATATAAACTATAGTAGTACTTATCTGTTATCTACTGTGTATCCTGTGCTTGAATGGCTGCCCCCATGGCTACACAGCAGCTTGTTTATATAAACTATAGTAGTGTTTCTGAAGCAAAAACACTAATTATACCAAATCAGTGCAACAGTACCTTCAATTTTCATAATGTAGTGTTACTGTTCCTTTAAAGTATAATGACTTGGAGAGGAGTGGTTAACATTTTGGCACCCCAGTGATTATACCCTTTATACTCCTCTAAATACCGCTTTGAGTGAGTAAATGCATGCACTCGCCATCTCCTCAGGGGCGGAACTACCGTGTGAGCAGGGGTTGCGAGCGGGCCAGGGCCCGCACCCCCTCAGGGCCCCCCAGCAGTCCGCCTGCTGCATGTTCGGCGGCCAGTTCCGGGTTTACGAAGGGGGGCGGGGGCCCGGCTGCGCGTCCCGCGCCAGGGCCCGTCCCCCTCTAGTTCCGTTTTTGCATCTCCTCTCTCTCTGCCATTATTTCTGTAAATAGAAACTGTAATATTGCTTCACAGTCATTCACCTCTGTCTTAAATAGAAGAGTGGGAGTTAAATGCAGGCTGGTTGTGACCCTGCCTATTTGTAGATTGTAGTGGTTATACAGTGGTTTTACTAGTCTCACTCACACACACAGCACCCCCCCCCCTCCCCAGGGAAAATCCCACAAAGGATTTCCTTTGCTTTCCTATGAGCTTGTCTGAAGAAATGTGTAGGCAAGAATCATTTTATTTGTGCAGAGCTGCCATGGTATGTAGCACTTTACACTTATAGTACAGACAAGGGAATAAGTGCTGATGAACAGCTACAAGTGCAATGATGGGCTCCCTGCCCCAAAGAGCTCACAATCTAGCAAAATAAGCAGCTTACAATATGTATTATAAGAAGACGTCATTATTATATAGACATACATTGGATGGCTGGTGACAAGCACAGAATCTAGTTAATAACAAATTAAATTTTGAGTTGGTCGTGTGCAAATGAACTTTTCTTCCTAATAGTAATAGGGCCCAATTATTTATTAATTAACCTACAGCTCTGCAACTGTTTTTAAACTACAGTGTCAAACATACCCTGCAAGGGAGTTGTAGCCTTACAAGAGCTAGAGGCCTAGTCAGCAAAGCCTCATTATTATATCATGTATATTTCTATCCCAGCAGTACTATACATTGGCTGTTGCACATGCCGCCATTTATATAATGTCCTTGCACAATTGCACCTGTTCCCTTTAAGGTCCCAGAGAGCATTTGCTCAGTTATGTTCAGTGGCTTCTGTGCTCATTTACTTGCCCCGCGGATACCTGTATAGGCAGTAAATACACACTGGACACATTGTGTGAGAATCTATACCAGGAGTGTGGTCTGTGGTACATATAGGGGCTTAGTTATTAACGTCTGATTGCTAAAATCTTTGATATGCGTTCTTTGAAATCCGAGTTTTTTGTGAAAAAAACCTAGAATTTTTCAAGATTTATTATACCCTGAGCAGTGGCATAACTACAGAGGAGGAAGCAGAGCCTGGACTGTAGGGTCTGTTTCCTCTATAGCTAATAAAAAAACACGGGCCAATAAAAGCTGCCAACAGACTGAGTTGGCAGCTTACTGGCCCTTGTGTGGGGCCATCAGACGGTCTTCCCCGATCGATATCTGGCCGAAAGTCGGGAAGATCACGATCGGGCAGGTTAAAAAATCCCATCGGATCACAGCCTCATCTATGCGGACCCGCGATCCAACCGCCCGTATCAGATCCATTATGATCCGATCGTTGGGCGCAAGGGCAGACGATCGGATCTGCCCAATATCGCCCACTTCAATGTGGGCATATCGGCGAGAGATCTGCTTGTTTGGCGGCATCACCAAACAAACGGAACTCTCTATGGCCACCGTAACCTGTGGGCGGAGTTGGGGCGGGGAGTGGGCAGGCGAGGCAGGATGTGGGTGGGGCAGAGGCAGGACAGAAAGTGGGTGGGAGGATGGGGATCGGAGTGCGCCGGGCTCCTCTGAAGATTTATTTGCAGGGTGCCTGGTGCACTCTAGTTACGCCACTGCCCCCAAGGGTGCAAAGAGTCCAAATCTGTAGAAGTCAATGGCAGAGGCCCTATTTCCAATTTGAAGATATTATGGTCTGCCTTGGGTTTTGTACCATAATCCGAACATTTCTTGCTTTTCCAACAATTTCATGAAAAATTCCGACTTGGAGCCCTAGGGCCCAACAATCGGATCATAATGGATCCAATACGGGCGGTCGGATTGCGGGACTGCATACACGCATAGATGCAGCCGCGATCCGACGATTTTTTAACCTGCCCGATCGAGATCTGCCCAACTTTCATCCAGATATCGATCGGGAAGCCCGTCTAATGGCCCCACACCAGGTCCGGACTGGGATTCCCAATAGGCTCTGGTATTCCAAGTACACAGAGGCCCAAGCAGCCCCCCACCAGCCCAATAAATAGTGACTATCTATGGCAACTTACAGCAGCCCTTCTGGCATTTGCCACTGCAGAACCCACAGATTGCGAGTCCGGGCCTGCCCCACACACTGGCCAATAAGCTGCCGACCCGGTCTGTTGGCAGCTTTTATCGGCCGTATATGGGGGCCTTATAACATATGGAACTGCCCATACAGGCAGCCATACATCAGTCACGGTGCACAAAGGGAGAATTTTAGACTGAAAACCCTCAAGTGAACATTTTTTAGGCTGATATCCATCCTTTGTACCCACATTAATAAAGAAGCCCCTAAGAGAGACTCTAATAATAGATTATTTGAGGCCAGATTGATCAGTCACTTTCCTTGCTGAAGTCTCAGGGAAGCAGCCAACAAGGGGAATTGCTCACTCCCACTAATGTCACAGGCTGATAGAAAGTGAGTCTGGAAAGTTCTTAGATAGACATTACAGCACTGATACGGCTGACATACCATTATTTCACAGCAGGGGTCCCCAACCTTTTTTACCCGTGAGCAACATTTAAATGTAAAGAGTTGGGGAGCAACACAAGCATGAAACATGTTCTTGGGTGGTGCTATTGGTCATTTGGTCGCCCCTAAGTGGACTGGCAGCCTACAGTGACTCTGTTTGGCAGTACATCTGGTTTTTATACAACCAAAATGTGTATCCAAACTAGGAATTCAAAAATATTCACCTGCTCTGAGGCCACTGGCACTGGGTGCAACATCCAAGGGGTTGGGGAACAACATGTTGCTCATGAGCCACTGGCTGAGGATCACTGTTTTAGAGGGACAACAACAAAATCCTTAAAAAATAGTAATTCCAGAGCACAGAACTCACAATACTTTCTCCCAGACATGTAACTTTAACACAATGAATGTGCTGTGTATTCACGTCATCAAATGATCAACGGTAATGCAGTTCATCAACAAAAGTGCGTCATTGGAAAAACATCCTGGCATGATATGCAGCTTGCAGTACTGAAGAGTCTCCACTGGAGGCAGTGGTGTAACTAAAGAGGAAGCAGACTCTGCAGGGGCCCCTGGACTGTGGGGTGTTCTTCCTCTATAGCTAATAAAAAAGCCTCCTCCCCAGCCTCTCTCTTACAGGCGAGGAAGGCCGGGAGTGGGTGGAGTCAGGGTGGGGCATGGGCAGAGACGGGGTGGGACATGGGTGGAGTCAGGGTGGGGCATGTGCAGAGGCAGGAAGAGAATTGGATGGGAGGATGGGGAATGGAGTGTGGGCCCCTCTGAAGATTTTACACTAGTTATGCCACTGACTAGAGGGCTTATTTTAAACACTGTGGTGTCAGTAGTGTTGGAAACACAAAACTGCAATATGTTGTTGAAAGGTTAGAGCCCTAGAGGCAGCTATGTTTTCCTTTAGAAGGTAATGACCTCCAGAGGTTGTTTAACTACAACTCCCAGCAACGGCATTGGGCTAGAAGTGCAAAATCTGCTCTTATCACTCCGTTATGAGACATTTTCACTACAGACAGGCTACGGGGGGGTATATTAAATGGCGGAAAAATTCCGCTGGCCATTTCTACCACAGACACATAGTAGCTGAGGTTGAAAAAGACTATAGTCCATCAGATTGTCCCATGAGGCTACAGTGAAGCCTAATTTGCTTTGTTCTACAGCAAACGTTTACTCGTTAAAGGTCAACTAAATCACTTGAAAATGACATAAAAATGCTGAGCCTTGAATATGACCCTGTGCCCCCTTTAGGCCCCTCTGTCTCACTCACTATCACTATAAGGGTTCACTCATTCTTGTGCTTTTCCATAAAGGAAGATAATTAGCTGTGGGGTATCGTTGCTTTTGTTCTTGTGTCTGGCCCACTTGCTACATCCATGGCACACGTGTAGCTGCCATTTGTACCAACAGGAACAGAGACAATGTTGGGCAGCCAATTTATATACATACACTCACACTGAGCAGAGGGCAGGCACGTAGCAGTATTAATGGGCCAGTCACTTTTATGTCATATGGCCAAAGTACATTGAAGAGATGGCAACTTTACTTGACCTTTAAAAGTAATAAGTAAAAAAGGCATTACCACCTGAAACAAATTTTTCTTTATTTATATTAAAACATTTTTTGGGTCTAGTTACCCTTTAAAGGGGTTGTTCATCTTTAATTTATCTTTGATGCAGAGAGGGATATTCTAAGACAATTTTCAATTGGTTTTTATTTATTTTTTTTGACTTATTTAGCTTTTTATTCAGCAGCTCTCCAGTTTGCCATTTCTGCAATCTGGTTGCCAGGGTTCAAATTACCATAGCAACCATACATTGATTTGCATAAAAGGCTGGAATAAGAGAGGCCTGAATAGAAAGATGAGGAATAAAAAGTAGCAATAACAGTAAGGGAGTTATTTATTAAAGTTTGGATGCCAAAAAAAGATTTGATTTTTTTTTACTATAAAATCCAAATTTTTAGTGGAAAAAAAACCTAACATTTTTCAAGATTTATTATACCCCGAGGATAGAAAAAGTCTGATTCTGAAAATCCGGCATCTTAGACCTGCCGAGGTTGTATATAAGTCAATGGGAGAAGTCAATATCCTATGTGGAAATTTCTGTGGTCTGCGCTGGATTTAACCCGAAAATCTGACAATTTCGGACTTTTGGGCAAAAATCCGAAAAATTCGGGTTTTTCAGCAAAAAAGCCAGAAAAAAAAAGCCAGAAAAAATTTTTGCTAAATTTTATCGAGTTTGTCCAATTAAATCGAGCTTTTTATATTAACAAATAACGTCACATTGTGGATTCTAGTTTGGTCGGACTTTTTTCATATAATAAATTTGGATTTTGATAAATAAAGTCCCCCATGTGTAGCCTTACAGAGCATTTGTTTTTAGATGGGGTCAGTGACCCCCATTTGAAAGCTGGAAAGAGTCAGAAGATGAAAGCAAATCATTCAAAATCTATAAAAGAAACAAGGCTAATTGAAAGGTTGCTTAGAATGCTGAGCCAGTAACATAGTATTAAAGATGAACCTTTAGAATCCATAGATCAGGTATGAGGCTATAGGGCAATGCAATGGATGCAGTGAGAGGTGAATTATGGGGTGAAGACTGAAGCGGCAAGTATAAGGGATGCATAGCTTGCTTTCCCATAATTCTGTGCTCAATGCCTGTATAGGTAACACTGCAGCAGGAGGTGGCACATAAAATTGGCAGCACATGTAAAGCACCAATCAAAGTCACACTTGTACAAATGTAAGAAGGTTAAAGTTCCATATTTTTTTCTTGGCACTGATCTGAAATACACCTATATAACCCCCCTCCCCCCGTTCCCATGTATTTAATGGTTTGTTCCATGGACTTCTATGCTTTCCTGTAATATTAGAAATGGTACAAGCCAAGGAGCGGGGAATCATTATGGAGCAATATTTCAACAGGATACGTTCGGTATTGTCAAGTATGTGAGACCAGACAACAGGTCAATCAAAATCATAGAATTCCTTCCAAATTCTAATGTTCTCCATGCCGGGACCGCTGTGATTGTCTCGTTCCTGAAGAGCAGACACCATATATATTATATATAATGGAAGCCTATCTAAGCCAGGTAGAAGCCAGAATGAAAACTGGGAGGAAGGTCAATAAAAAGCCCAGATGTGAGTTTGGGCCTTTGAGCCCTTACAAGCCAATGCCATGGGTTTTCTGATGTGTGGTCAGGTTCTGCTTGTGCCTGAAGGTTTTCCCACAGTCATTGCACTGGTATGGTCTTTCCCCTGTGTGGGTCCGATGATGAGCAATAAGGTGGTGTTTCTGGATGAAGCTTTTGCCGCACTCGGTGCACGTGAAGGGCCTCTCTCCGGTGTGGGTCTGCTGGTGGCACTTGAGGTACTCCCGCTTGCGGAAGCTCTGACCACAGTCGTTGCACTTGTACGGCTTCTCCCCCGTGTGGGTGCGCCCGTGGATCTTCAGGTGTTCGCACGTGCTGAACGTTTTGCCGCACTCGCTGCAGATGTAAGGCCTCTCCCCCGTGTGAGTTCTCTGGTGCCTCACCAAGTGCTGTTTCTGAATGAAACCTTTACCACAGTCGGTGCAGGTGAAAGGTCTTTCCCCCGTGTGGATCTGCTGGTGCCGTTTCAAGCAGTCTCTTTTCCTGAACGTTTTCTGGCAGGATTCGCACTTGAAGGGCCTTTCTCCCGTGTGCGTGTGCAAGTGGAACTTTAAGTGCTTGAGAAAGCGGAACATTTTCCCACACTCACCACATTCGAATGGCTTCTCTCCAGGCCCAATGTGTTGGCTTTCACTGTTCTCACTGTCCTCCTCCTTACAAAGTCCCGTCTCCTCATCCTGGGCCTGTCGATGGGCCTTCAGAAGCTTCTGAGATTTAAAAGTCCTGCCACAATCTGCGCACTTGTTGGGTCGTTCCCCAGTGTGTATCCTGTTGTGGCGCTTCAGATGTTCATAAGTAGTGAAGCTCTTTCCACACTCGCTACAGATATGTGGACTGCCCTTATAGTTGCCATTGTTCTTGCTGTTGTTATTGGAATAATTAAATTCTTCCACTATGACCACCGTGAAGGCCCTGTCTCCTGTGTGGGTTCTCTGGTGTCTCACCAGGTGATGCTTCTGGATAAAGCCTTTGCCACATTCTTCACAGGAGAAGGGGCGCTCCCCCGTGTGGATTTGCTGATGTCTCCTGAGGTGCTCCCTTTTCCTGAACCCTTTCCCACAGTCCTCACATTCATGGGGCTTTTCCCCACGGTGAAGCTTTTGGTGAAATTTTAAGTGCTTGAAGGTCCGAAAGCTCTCACCACACTCATTGCACTGATACGTGGTCTCGCCAGTGTGGCTTCTCTGGTGGGCCAAGAGGGTCTGCTTGTGCCGGAAACGCTTGCCACAGTCCTCACACTTGTGGATCCTCTCTCCTGTGTGTGTCTGCTGGTGGACCTTGAGTACCCGGTGAGCCCTAAAGCTCTTCCCACAATCGTCGCACTTGTAAGGCCTCTCGCCCGTGTGGATTCGCTGGTGGATTTTCAGTCGCTCATTTGTGCTCAAGCTCTTGCCGCATTCCTCACATTTGTAAGGCCTCTCCCCGGTGTGTGTGCGCAGGTGGGTCACCAGGTGCTGCTTTTGGATAAAGCTCTTGCCACACTCTATGCAGTTGTAGGGCCTCTCCCCGGTGTGCGTTTGCTGGTGTCGTTTTAGGCTGTCCCTTTTCCGGAAGTTCTTTCCACATTGCGTGCACTGATACTGCTTCTCTGCTTCGTCCTTTCCAGGTTCTGTTTGGTTGGCAGAGGTCTCTGTACAAGAAGCCTCATTCTCTCCTGGGCTTCCCATTTGATTCTGTTCCAGCTGACTTGGCTCAGGCTGGTTTGGCTCTGGTTGGCTTGTGCTTTCATTTCCCATATCGGGGCAGGGTAACACCTGATCCAACATGGGCAGGGATGGGGTCGCAATACTTTCCAGTTTGTCATTGTATTTGGACTTTTCCTTATCACTGACAGGCCCATCATCTGCAAGGCAACACAAAGGACAGTTAATACAGAAATATATCAGACCATAGATATACAGATAAATGCACTTACTAGAACCGATACAAACACTGAGAAAGCCAGTTGGATGACTGGTGAAACGTCTTCAAGAGAAAAAAAAACCAAAAAAAACACAGCAAGTCCAGCTGATTTGAATTATTTCTACAGATATAACATGACCTGGATGAATGAGAATCTTCATAAACATTGCACATTATTAAAAGTCTCCTCCAATTATAATGGTGATTTTTATACATTAGGCACACTGTTTGCAATAAATTTTGTAAAACGCCTTGCACGTTTCTGCCATTCTCATTCATTACAGGTTAGACACAGAACAAGCAAGGCAAAGTGGGAAAAGGAGCGTTGGCTTGAGGAGAGCTGACTATTTTTAATTTGTTTGCATGGTACATGTAGTCGGGCGACGCAGCGCAAAGAACAAGGTACAGTTTAGTAGCAATAACATTTACACATAGCTTTAAAATAAATTAACATTTGTGATATTTTAAGTACAAGGAAAGGGAAATTCATTGCCTAACATGATGGTACCCCCCCCCCCACTGTGATTATAGTCACTTAAAGGAGAATTCATCCGTTTTCAAAAAAAAGCCCTACCCTCCTCCCCCCCAGCATAGCTGCCCCTCGGTGAAATGCCCCTAACTTTATACTTTCCCCTCTGCGCAGATTCAGTCACCCTCAGTCTTATTCCTCTTCCTTCCCTCTGTCACCCACCCCTCAGTCGCTCTCCCCTCCCTCCTGGCACTGTCCCCTCTGTCGCTGTCTCCTCCCTCCCTCCTTGCCCCTCCGTCACTCACCCTTCCATCGCTGTCTCCTCCCTCCCACCACTCTGTAGCTCACCCCTCCCTACCCTTTGTCACCCCTCCCTCCCCTCCGTCTCATCTCTCTCCCCTCATTCTCCTTTCTCCGACGCGCCGTTGCTTAAGGTGCTGGCCGGCCTGGCCCGGCCCTGTCCTAAAAGGCCCAGCGACAAAAATAAGAAGCTCAAGGGTTGGATTAAAAAAACTGCATGATTGGTTCTTATGAGGCAGATAATTAGATTCCCAGTGTTCAGATAATCCCCCTGCATAATGGACTCCTGTTACCAAAACAGTCGCAACAATGAAGGGAGAGGGTTGAATTCTGGGAGTCTACCTGACAAGGACTATCTAAAGAATAACTTCAGCTTTCCTGTTTAGCTCAATTGATAGGTCAAGAAATAACAAGAAACATTGATGCTTTCATGATTAACAGTAGGCAATAAGTATGTTCAGCACAAACCCCATTCATTGCACTCTTGTTGAAGAAGGGATTGTACTGTTCCTTTAAATCATAAAGCCACAACAAATATACAGAGACAAGCAAAGGTGTGAGTAAGAAGAAAGCACTGGTATTGGATTACCCAGCAGTAAAGAGTTGGTGCTGTATGGTGTGAAATTACCCAGAGAAATCAGGGCTTCATAATTCTCCTTCATCATATCCTTGTACAGTTCCTTCTGGCATTCCTCCAAGTCCTTCCATTCATCCTCAGAAAAATAGGCGGCAACATCATCAAATGTTACAGGGACCTGAAACACAAAGTATCTTGTGTCACAGACTCTATAGAAATCTCTCTTTATTTTACATTTAAGTGAGAAGCATACTAACTCCCTGAGACAATGGTATGTATATACTTTTTATCTGGAAATTCCTTCCCTCTGTTCCTTAGAATTCCAGCACATTGCATAGGTGCTAGCTTTAGGGTGCTGTTCAAAAGCAACACCATAAAGTACAGCCAACTCCAATTTGTGAAGGAGCCATTAAAGCTAGCCATACTAATGACAGGGGTTGCACCTCAGTTATAAAGACAGGGTAGACAAGATTATTATTGATTATATAGTAGGTATACATATAGAAAATAACACATACGTTTGACTGTTGGGCTCTGCACAAAACAGCAGCTGTAGGTGGGAAGAGCAGGGGATTGAAAGCAAAATAGTAGCAGTAGGTCAATATAAACAAAGGAGTGCAAGATGGAGAAAGTAGATTAAGATGATGAAAGTAGGCTAATATGGAGAAATAATGGCAAGATGGAGAATGTAGAGTAAGATGGTGAAAGCAAGCCAAGATTGAGAAAGAAGGACAAGATGAAGAAAGTAGAGTAAGATGGCGACAGTAGGTCAGTATTGAGAAAGAAAGACAAGATGGAGAAAATAGAGTAAGATGTGACAGTAGGTCAATCTTGAAAAAGAAGGGCAAGATGCAGAAAGTAGAGTAAGATGGTGACAGTGGGTCAATATAGAGAAAGAAGTCAAGATGAAGAAAGTAGAGTTTGACGTTTACAGTAGGTCAATATGGAAAAAGAATGGCAAGATGGAGAAAGTAGAGTAAGATGATGACAGTGGGTCAATATCAAGAAAGAAGGGCAAGATGTACAAAGTAGAGTAAGATGGTGACAGTAGGTCAATATGGAGAAAGGAGGACAAGATGGAGAAAGTAGAGTAAGATGATAACAGTGGGTCAATATGAAGAAAGAAGGGCAAGTTGTAGAATGTAGAATAAGATGGTGACAGTGGGTCAATATCAAGAAAGAAGGGCAAGATGTAGAAAGTAGAGTAAGATGGTGACAGTAGGTCAATATGGAGAAAGAAGTGCAAGATGGAGAAAGTAGAGTAAGATGATAACAGTGGGTCAATATGAAGAAAGAAGGGCAAGTTGTAGAATGTAGAATAAGATGGTGACAGTGGGTCAATATCAAGAAAGAAGGGCAAGATGTAGAAAGTAGAGTAAGATGGTGACAGTAGGTCAATATGGAGAAAGAAGGGCAAGATGGAGAAAGTAGAGTATGATAGTGACAGTGGGTCAATATGGAGAAAGAAGGGAAAGATGGAGAAAGTAGAGTAAGATGGTGACAGTTGGTCAATATGGAGAAAGAAGTGCAAGATGGAGAAAGTAGAGTAAGATGATAACAGTGGGTCAATATGAAGAAAGAAGGGCAAGTTGTAGAATGTAGAATAAGATGGTGACAGTGGGTCAATATCAAGAAAGAAGGGCAAGATGTAGAAAGTAGAGTATGATAGTGACAGTAGGCCAATATGGAGAAAGAAGGCGCAGGATGTAGAAAGTAGAATATGATGGTAACAGTAGGTCAATATGGAGAAAGAAGTTCAAAATTGTGACATTTATCAAGGGGAAGACAAGGCAAGATGCATAGACACAGTAGGACAAGACAGAGCTCATGCACTTTCACTACTAAAGACAATTTTTGGTTGCCACCATAACACTATAAGACAGATTTATAAAGATATGTATACAATACTCCAAATATTGTCTTTTTAATGCCAGGGGTGTGCAATGTATATTATGGAAATAACCAACATATAGATCCAGATACAAGGATGGTAGCCACAAAATAAATACTTGGGTACTCTCTCCCCACCTTACAATACTCTGCCTTCAAGGCTACTCGCTGTCCAAGCAAATTACTTATAAAATCTCATCTCCTTACAAAATTGCCTTAAAATAAGATTTTAATAAGCAGAAACAAAGGTGCATGGTATCATGTGCGAGGTCGAATTGTGTGGATGAAGGAACAGCCTCCTGTATATAAAGGTCGCCCATAAAATCAGATCTTACCTAAGCAGCAATATCAGAAGTTTTACTGAAAGGGATGTCATCAATTTTGCATTTCAGGATTGAATCCTATTTGACTCTCAAAGAGAACTAAAGGCAGTGACAGGTTTAAGGATCAGTCCCTTGTAGGCCAAAGGTGCATTAATGTCAGGGTTCAGGTGCTACTTAGTGGGTGACCGACCTGCGGGTGATCTGGTCAGAAGGAGACACCCGACACTGGGGAGTTGACACGTCTAAGTGTTTCCTAGGTCCAAAGTGCACTAATGACATTTACTAGTTTATGGGTTGGTCTCCCCTAGGCCCAGAGTGTCCTTCCTAGTGCAAAATGTACCAGTCACATGTTTATGGGTCAATCCATTCTACGGCCAAAGAATATTAATGTTAGTGACGTGTATAGGGTCTCCCTTTCAAAGTGTTCTTATATCACATGTTTATAGGTAAGTCTTTGCTAGGCCCAAAGTGCACTAATAGCAGTAAAATGTTTATGGGTCAGTCTGTGACCCATAAACACAAATTCCAGTGATGTATTTAAAGGGATAATGTCATGGGAAAACATGTTTTTTTTTTTCCCAAAACACAGTTAATAGTGCTGCTCCAGCAGACTTCTGCGCTGAAATCAGTTTTCCAAAAGAGCAAACAGATTTTTTTATATATAATTTTGAAATCCAACACGAGGCTAGACATATTGTCAGTTTCCCAGGAGCCTCCAGTCATGTGATTTGTGCTCTGATAAACTTCAGTCACTACTGCTTTACTGCAAGTTGGAGTGATATCACCCTCCCCGCTACTGCAGCCCATAAGCAGAACAATGGGAAGGTAACCAGATAACAGCTCCTTGGTAGATATAAGAACAGCACTCAATAGTAAAATCCAGGTCCCACTGAGACACATTCAGTTACATTGAGTAGAAGAAACAACAGGCTGCCAGAAAGCAGTTCCATCCTAAAGTGCTGGCTCTTTCTGAAATCACATGACCAGGCAAAATGAGCTGAGATGCACCTACACACCAATATTACAACTAAATACACTTGCTGGTTCAGGAATGACATTTTATATTGTACAGTGAATTATTTGCAGTGTAAACAGTGTCATTTAGAAATAAAAACGACACCATAAAAAACATAACAGAATCCCTTTAAGATTCAGTCCTTTCATGAGCAAAAACATTTTATGTTTCAGAATCCGCTTGCAGCAACACATTTAGGGTTGAGTAACGTCACTGAGTTGCTTCAGCGGTTACTCGATAAACAAGAAGTATTTTGTTTTATTGCTCTGCTGAGAGGAAAGGAGACCTTTGGTGGTTACACTGAGTCCCCGCAGCCATTCCAAGGGCAACACGGCACCAAATAAAGCTTTGTATTGTTAGATGTCCTACACATCACAATGGCATTCTGCATTTTGGGCATTGCTAGAAACTCCATTCATATTTGGGGAGGAACAAATGACAGCTGAATGCAAAAGGGAAAATAAGAAATCTGGCATAGGAAATATAACATGATTGTAATATATAAAACCTCAGACTTTGCTTGTTTGCAATATTCATGGAAAACGGTAATTCTCTTGAGATCAATTCTTTGATTTATTTTTGATTGATTGATTTTGCCATTGAAATAACAATACACCTGGCATGTCATAAGCACCTTATCAAAAATAATACTAATGGCACGACAGAATCGGTGACAGGTGTTTACTCATCAGCAAGTGGCAACATTTCGGGCCTATACAGGGCCCTCTGTTAAGTTTATATTGGCCTGAAAAGTTGCCACTTGCTTATGAGCTAATAAACACCAGCCACCGATTCAACTGCATCAGTCCTGCCATTGGTATTTTGTTTTGTTTGGATACATTTTTGGGGCCTTTGTCAACTTTGGGCCTTACACCTGACACCAAACTGGTGTTTAACACTGGTAGAAGCCCTCCAATTGGGGATTCATAAGCACCTTATCAGGCAGGGACAGTGGCTAATCAAATGCTTATAGCGTAACACGCGTAAGGTTGGACCCAATATTTGTAGTTATTAGTGGATGTAACCAGTAAAATTTCTACAGGTGCTGCTAGCTTAATAAATTAATTGAACTTTAAAGGGATACTGTCATGGGAAAAACATTTTTTTTCAAAATGAAGCAGTTAATAGTGCTGCTCCAGCAGAATTCTGCACTGAAATCCATTTCTCAAAAGAGCAAACAGATTTTTTTATATTCAATTTTGAAATCTGACATGAAAAAAATGAAAAAAAATATATTTATTTCTGGTGAATGATCTAAAAACAACTGAATTGAAAAGAGTGTTGTGAAGGTGAACATTTAAAGGGGATGAGACCCTCACTAACACAATGGGGCCTTACTTCTTCATCTGCAGCAGTAAAGAGTGACTGAAGTTTATCAGAGCACAAATCACATGACTGGGGACACCTGGGAAACTGACAATATGTCTAGCCCCATGTTAGTTTTCAAACTGAATATAAAAAAAATCTGTTCTTTTGAAAAACGGATTTCAGTTGCATTTTTAAAAAAAAAAAAAAACATGTTATATATATATATAATCTATCTATCTATCTATCCCTATATCTATCTATCTATCTATCTATCTATCTATCCCTATATCTATCTATCTGTCTGTCTGTCTGTCTATCTATCTATTATCTATCTATCTATCGATCCCTATATCTATCTGTCTGTCCGTCCGTCTATCATCTATCTATCCATCCATCCATCTATCTATCTATCTATCTATCTATCTATCCATCCCTATATCTATCTATCTATCTATCTATCCATCCCTATATCTATCTATCTATCTATCTATCTATCTATCTATCTATCTATCTATCTATCTATCTATCTATCTATCTATCTATCTATCTATCTATCTATCTATCTATCCATCCCTATATCTATCTATCTATCTATCTATCTATCTATCTATCTATCTATCTATCTATCTATCTATCTATCTATCTATCTATCTATCTATCTATCTATCTATCTATCTATCTATCTATCCCTATATCTATCTATCTATCTATCTATCTATCTATCTATCTATCTATCTATCTATCTATCTATCTATCTATCTATCTATTATCTATCTGTCTATCTATCTATCTATTATCTATCTATGTGTACAGGGGAATTTCATGTGTAACACTGTAGAAGAGCAGGATAATTAGTGTGTAGTTAAGTCTGTGGGTATATACAGTTACTATACGGGAATTTGATAAGTGAAGAGTATGCAGGTAACAAAGTTTGTGTGTGAGTCCATAATGACAAAGGTATATGGTAAGTGTGTAACACTGTATATGTGAGTGATTAGATAGTTATGCAGTGAGTGTGTAACATGGTAGAATGCAGATGGGGTGCACCTGTAATAGGGGGTTGATGTGCAGCTGTACACGTGCAGGAATTTGCACAGATGTGTAACACAGTAGTTGTGCGTGTTGTGTGTGAAACACAGGTGAGTGTGTAACCGCATGCAGTGGTACAAGGAGTTATTATTCACATGTCCGTGTTGTACACACGCCACAAACACACGGATTGACCAGCACTGACAGTGGCCACACGGAGGCACATGCAGAGATACACTGTGTCCCCCACTGTCAGATTTGGGGTTTTATTTTGAGTGGGGAGCAAAGAAGGATGGTTGCCTGATGTTTGTGGGGCCCCGCAGAGCTGCAGAGGGGAAACAATAAGCTCCATTTCCCCCAAAAACATTTCTCTCTGTATTTGGCAACAAGTAAGTAGTATAGTAAGGCAAGTGAGTGCTAGTAACACTTGTGTCCAAGCTGCAGCTGTTATTGTACTACAATTCCCAGCATCCCCCAACAGTTCCAGCCCCTTTCCCCTCTTGTACCTGAGCTGAGTCTCCCTCCGGCAGGGGCTTCTCCAGTTCCCTCCGGGTTGATGTGAGGCTCAGCCTGTCCCCAGCTGTCACCGAGCAAATCATAACGGAGCCGGGATGGGGCCTTTTGGCTGCTCCGACCAACCTGACGGGGGTATGCGCCTCCCCCCCACATCCAAGAATGGGGGCAGCAGCCCCAAAACATCCAACGCAGCAATGGATGCCAGGCCCCTAAAAAAATCAAAAAGCCTATAGGGGTGGCAGCAGGGGATTGAGAGGAAGCAGGAAGTTCCTCCCTCAGTCTGACATCAGGAGAAGAAATCAGCCCTGCTCTGCAACCAACACTCCCTTCCAGCTCTCTGCCAGCCCTCCCTCTCCTGACTGTCAGCTGAGCTCCTCCTACTCCTCTAAGCTTCTCTCCACCAGCCAGCCCCTCCTTCTGCAACTGTCACATACTTGCCTAGCTCTTTGGCACATCTACAGCTGCCAGCACTCTTCCTTCTCCCTATTAATAGCATTGCCTCCAGCTTTATTTGTATCATTTGTACAACACAGTGTGATTGGCTGATACTCGGGTAAAACATCTGTAGCAGAGAGGACACTGGGACCAGTTCCTTCCAGATAAACTCAGACTAGATACCCACTATAGATATATCAGTATATTGGTCATCTGAGGATAGCAACACAGTAGTGTGCGTGGAAAAATATAAAATAAGAAGGCGAACACCCTGATTTATCTAAGGTCGAGGTGGATTTTCAAATGAAAAGAATTCGAACTTTCTGTACTGTCTCTTTAAAAATTCGACTTCGACAATTCGCCATCTAAAACCTGCCAAATTGCTGTTTTAGCCTATGGGGGACCTCCTAGAACCTATTTGGAGTCAATTAATGGAAAAACATCTAATTGAATTTGATCGAATGCGCTATTCCTTCAATTCTTACGATTCAAATTCGGCTCAATACGGACCTATTCGATCAAAAACGGACATATTTGACCAAAAAAAAAAACTTCAACTTAATTTCGGTTGGTCTTTTTGAATTCGAATTTCGAAGTTTTTTCAATTCGAAATTCGACCCTTGATAATTATTAATTTAATAATGAGGTGCTAATCCACAGGAGGCTCCCCATAAGGGTCTTCATTAATAACATAACAAACGAATAGGATTGCACTCTCAATATATAAAATAAAATATTTATTACATCAGAGAAAAAAAAGGGGGTTACAAAAAATCCCAAAATAAGTAGTGAGCCCAACGCGTTTCAACCATAGTGGTCTTCAAGGGCACAAATAGTAAAAATAGGCACAAATAGTAAAAAAATGCCTTTTTCTTTTTGATTTTTTATTATTTGTGCCCTTGAAGACCACTATGGTTGAAACGCGTTGGGCTCACTACTTATTTTGGGATTTTTTGTAACCCCTTTATTTTTGTAAAAATAAATATTTTATTTTGTAAATTGCATGTGTGTGTGCGTGTGTGTTTTTTAACCATGTTTATGCCTGGCAGTCTGCAAAAAATTGCCTTTTGTGGGTGCATTAACCCTTCTAGTGCCAGAAGAAATCACAGAAAGCATAAAGTGCAAAAGCATTTATTTATAATGTTGTGCCCTTTCACTTTGGGAGGCATTTCTTGGGACAAGCCTTTCCAGCATTCCCACAGCAGGGTTCTGTTAAAGGGGTTGTGCACCTTTGAGTTAACTGTTAGTCTGATGTAAAGAGGGAGATTCTGAGATAATTTGCAATTGGTTTTTCATTTTTTATTATTTGTAGTTTTTGAGTTATTTGGCTTTTTATTCAGCAGCTCTTCAATTTCTGCCATCTGGTTGCTAGGGTCCAACCTAGAGACTGGAATATGAATAGGAGAGAGACTGAATAGAAAGATGAGGAATAAAAAGTAACACCTTAGGGGCCGATTCATCAAGCTCGAGTGAAGGATTCGAAGTAAAAAAACTTCGAATTTCGAAGTATTTTTTGGGCTACTTCAACCATCGAATGGGCTACTTCGACCTTCGACTACGACTACGACTTCAAATCAAAGGATTCGAAGTAAAAATCGTTCGACTATTCGACCATTCGATAGTCGAAGTACTGTCTCTTTAAAAAAAACTTCGACCCCCTAGTTCGGCAGATAAAAGCTAACTTTTTTTGATGGAAGGATATTCCTTCGATCGTTGGATTAAAATCCTTCGAATCGTTCGATTCCTTCGATCGTACGATCGAATTTTCTGCGCTAAATCCTTCGACTTCGATATTCGAAGTCGAAGGATTTCAATTCCTAGTCGAATATCGAGGGTTAATTAACCCTCGATATTCGACCCTTGATGAATCGGCCCCTAACAATACATTTGTAGCCTTACAGAGCATTTGTTTTATGATGGGGTCAGTGACCCCCAATTGAAAGCTGGAAAGAGTCAAAAGAAGAAGGCAAATATTTCAAAAACGATAAAAAAAAAATAATGAAGACCAATTGGAAAGTTAATTAGAATTGGTCGTTCTAGAACAAACTAAAAGTTAACTTGAAGGTGAAGATGACAAAGACTTACGCCAAAAGTGTCACAAACAAGGTTTTAGCAACAAGCGATGGAAGTGACACAATCTCGAGACAAATAGAAATATTGGATACAACTGCCATTTGATTTGCTGGGGACACAGGTGAAGTTGCATTTGTTTTGATCATGGTGGCGTTGAAGGGGGGGAAGCATTGCATTGTGGGGGGAAAAATGTTGTCCGAAGATGCACTTTGCACCCAAGAACACAAGGGAGATTTTTATCACCAGAATTGAAATGTGCAAAAGGGAAAATTTGCTTTATAAGCCAGGACATTTGCATTCATGGGGCTGATTTATCAAAGGTCGAGATGAATTTTCAAATGAAAAAAAAAAATCGAATTTCGAGCTATTTTTTGTGTACTTCGACTAGGGAATAGTCCAAATTCTATTCGAATTTGAAAAAAAATTCAAAAAATTTGAATATTGAAATTTATCATGTACTGTCTCTTTAAAAATTCGACTTCAACCATTCGCCAACTAAAACCTGCAGAATTGCTGTTTTCGCCTATGGGGGACCTCCTAGAACCTGTTTGGAGTCATTTGGTGGACTTTGAAAATTCGAAGGTTTTTTGGGAAAAGCTTTGAATCGAATTCGATCGAATGCCCTATTACTTCGATTTATACGATGATGGACCTATTCGACCAAAAAAAAAACCTTCGACTTCATTTTGGTTGTTTTTTTTTTAATTAGAATTTCAACGTTTTTTCAATTCAAAAACCGACCCTTGATAAATGAGCCCCTAAATGTATAGTTTAAATGTAAATCTTCCAATTCTCATGGTTTTTAGAAAATACAATCTCAAATTTATTCAAGTTCACAGTTTTTTAAATGTAAAATCTACTAATTTTCATTGTGCGAGGGGGGGGGACCTGAACATTCAAGTAACATTATGGGGCAAATTTACCTAGGGTCGAATATCGAGGGTTAATTAACCCTCGATATTCGACTGCCGAATTGAAATCCTTCGACTTCGAATATCAAAGTAGAAGGATTTAGCGCAATTCGTTCGATTGAACGATCGAAGGAATAATCGTTCGATCAAACGATTCGAAGGATTGTAATCCATCGATCTAATGAAATTCCTTCGATCAAAAAAACCTTGGAAAGCCTATGGGGACCTTCCCCATAGGCTAACATTGGCCTCGGTAGGTTTTAGGTGGCGAACTAGGGGGTCAAGAATTTTTTAAAGAGACAGTACTTCGACTATCGAATAGTCGAACGATTTTTAGTTCGAATCGTTCCATTCGAAGTCGAAGGTCGTAGTCGACGGTCAAAGTAGCCCATTCGATGGTCGAAGTAGCCATATTTGACCATTCGAATTCCTTCACTCGAACTAAGTAAATGGGCCCCTATGTTTTTCGACATTTACTTCTTTAAAAATGAATGGAATAATGAAACATTCTTTTTTGTTTAAACATTAACCCATTTGAGTTTTTTTCTTTGCAGTTGACAGAAATGTATCATCCGCATCCTGGGGAAACAAAAATATGAATATAAATTTGAGTTTTTTGTCTTAAGAGGGGAATATTGTGTGAAAAATAAGAGTGTACCAGTGCATTATACTCATTTAGATATAGAAGAATTGTATATAAAAAAAGTAGTGTTTCAGGTTGATTTATTGAATATTTCTGCAAAACCCCTAATAATCCCTCCCTTCTCTTCCACTTGCTGCTCCCTGAATTCCCAGGCTGTGCACTCAGCTCACTGCACTGTAGGACAGGAACCAATCAGCAGCTAGCAGGACCTGATAGGGAACTGAAGCCTGTCTGTGCTTGTGTGACTGCAGGGCTGTGATTGGCTGTCCCCCTCCTACTGTGCTTCTGGCAGGGACACGCCCACCCCTCATTTGAAACACAGACAGGGACCAGAGAGCATCTATAGGGAGCTCCAATAAAGGGGCTATTTTTAAAGTTAATTATCCTTTTCAGCCCAAAACAAAAAAGGTACCATATATATTATTCATTATTCATTATACGATGAGGGGTGGGGTTGAGATATGCTGTATGTCCCCTTTAGATTTGCATACCTCCCAACTGTCCCTTTTTCACACAGCTCAACCCGCAGTCCCTCATTTGTACTGGAAAGTCCCTCTTTTCTCTGCACTGAACAGCCAGAAAAAGAAACAAAGTTTCTCACTTAATTGGCTTTTAGCAGAGAGCCCAGAACAGCTAACAGGTGCAAATAAGATACTTTGTAACAATTTTGAGACACAAAAACACAGTTTAGATAAGGAGAAATATTTTCAAACTTTCATAACCTGCCAAATTTTGTAAAACAAACATGGTAATTAGGGGGTGTGGCCACAGAAAGGGGTGTGGTCAAAAAATTGCTGCGCTACGTGCGGAAAAAATTTTTTGTCCCTCTTTTTACTTCCAAAATGTTGGGAGGTATGTATTTGTTTCTGATCATCGGAAAGAAATATAATCATGACTTGAGTTTAGTGACAATGTTTTTTCCCGCAAACGTGAAAAAGTATCAATTGGACTCTTAGCGGCACATTTATCAAAGGTCAAATTTCGAATTCATGTGAGTTTTTAAAAACTTCCCTACATTCGAAATTCGACCAATCGCAATGTATTAAAAAAAAATAGAATTTTTAAAACTCAGATGGTGATTCAGGGGTAATTCGGGGGTGTGGTCATTAAATGGGCGTGGCCCAATATACTGTCACACTGCGTGCAGCACCTGGTTTTTTTTCCCCTCTTTTGGTTTTTCAGACGTCGGGAGGTTGGTGTGAGCTTCTGGCCAATGACTGAGGCGCTCCTTGTCTAGTAACCCCCTAGCAACCAATCACATGTTAGCATTTACTGATCAGCGAGTTGAAAGCCCCTGATTGGTTGCCATGGCTTTGCTACACTAATTAGAGCCGCAGCTGAATGGGGGAGATGTTTCTTGGCTACTGGATCTCATACAATGATAAGATGGGCTCCTCACACGAGCAAATGATTTGGTGCCTCTCCCTGACAAGAAATCCCTGTTTGGGGGAGGCCAGAAATGTGCCGCGTGTGAGGAGAGAGCGAAGGCCCCGCCGGAATGTTCCCCACAGGTTGGACGCGCAGTCTGCGTGTGATTCCGCGGAGCGCCAGGCGGTGACGTAGTGCAATGCGATTGGGTGGGAGGGAGCGGGCGGGGTCTGACGGGGGCGGGAAGGAAATGATGCGGCGCGTTCCTTGGGCTCGGCCGCTCGGGAGACATTAGTGGCGGAACTGCGCGCGTATCTGCCGCCGGTAACTGCCTGAAGGGATTCGGAGGAACGCGGTAAGTTGGTGATGAGAGGGCGGAGCGGTTTCCCCGCGTGGGTCCGACCTGTTGCCCCTTCCGCTGGGGGCGTAACCTTGCGCCTCAAATATTGTGTTTGCCGAAGGCTTTCCCGCCAGACTTTCCTCCCCCGCCTGGTGATGTTGCTGCTCAGTGACTGGGACTTGTCTCACCCGCCGGGAATGGAACTTGAACACCCCCCCCCCCTGTAAGGAGAATGGTACCTGCCCAGAGTCAGCCCTCCCCTTCCGCTCTTTCCTCACTAGCTCCTCCCCCGCGCACCCCCTGCCTGTAATGGGCCCGCCCCTGTGTGTCATATTCAGTCTCCTGCTTCCTCCTACATACCTTTACTATAGGATCCAGAGCATTCCTGCCCTTTCCCTGCTGCTCTTGTGCCTCCCTGCTGTCTTCTCGTGTGCCCAGAGCATTCCTGTATCATCCCTTTTTCTCTACAGCCTGTGCCCACAGCATTCCTACATTATCCCTACAGCCTGTGCCCACAACATCCCTACAGCCTGTGCCCACAGCATTCCTACATTATCCCTACAGCCTGTGCCCACAGCATTCCTACATTATCCCTACAGCCTGTGCCCACAGCATTCCTACATTATCCCTACAGCCTATGCCCACAGCATTTCTACATTATCCCTACAGCCTGTGCCCACAGCATTCCTACATTATCCCTACAGCCTGTGCCCACAGCATTCCTACATTATCCCTACAGCCTGTGCCCACAGCATTCCTAAATTATCCCTACAGTCTGTGCCCAGAGCATTCCTACATTATCCCTACAGCCTGTGCCCACAGCATTCCTACATTATCCCTACAGCCTATGGCCACAGCATTTCTACATTATCCCTACAGCCTGTGCCCACAACATCCCTACAGCAGCATTCCTATATTATCGGTCTCCCTCCTTCCCTACTGTGCCTAGAACATTCCTGCATATTCCCTGCTTTTCTACAGCCTTCTCCTGTGCCTATTTTATCCCTCCTTCCCTAATGTCTCATCATGTGCCTAGAGCATTCCTGTATCACCCCGTCTTCCCTACAGCCTTGCTACAATATCCTTACAGCCTGTACCTAGATCATCCCTACTGTCTCTGACCTTTCCTACTGTTTGCTCATGTGCCTAGAGCATTCATTCATTTTCCCTTCTTCATTACAACCTGTGCCCAGAGCATTCCTACATTATCCATACAGGCTGTGCCCAGAGCATCCTTATGTTTTCCCTCATTTTCTTGTCTCCTCATGTGCCTAAGACAATCCTGCATTATTCCCTCTTCCTTACAACCTGCAGCTTTATCCATTTTCCCCACAGCACCTCTTGTACCTACTTCCCGGTGGCCTCTCTCCATCTCCACAACCTCAAATTCCCAGATCCCTGTATGTTACCTTCTTGCAGATTCCTTCTAGAGCAGTGGGGTTCAGACACTCTCCCCATTTGAGGTCCAGCATGTGACCAGGGCCCATTACTGTTGCATAGAATCTCATAAGAATATGAAGGGAAGCAACAGCTTTTAACCCAGATCCCTAAATGATCTTTAATTGAACTGATGTTACAGCAGGGCCACAGGAGCCACTTCTCTAAAGCACCGGGAGAAGCGTTTTATTCCTGATGGTTGTGACATGTTACCCCTGACATGAAGAATTAAACACACGGGGGGCAGAATACAAGTGCTGTTTTGTAACTTCTCTCCTGGGTGTAAAGTTACATCTGGGCCCCACTCTGCTCCTCAATATCACAGGTCCTTGTTCTTTGTCTGGAATGTTTCTCTTTAGATTGAAGGGAATGGGACGGCACATCGGCAGTTTAATTCCCAGGCTTTTATTCAATGTCTACTGCGGAGTCCCCTCATTAGGGTTCTGGGGGTGGCGTGTGTGAGGAATGTTCACTACTTTATTGGAAAGAAAACCCATCGGCCCCTGTGATTTACTGAAGATTATGGGAGTTGCCATTTAACAACTGTGGGTCTACAGGTGATCTATTCATGGTGACAGGATTCTGTGCTAAAGAGGGAGACTTTCCTTTTATAACAAATGTGTGTGCAGAGTATCTCAGGGAAGGGAATGGACACACATACGTTTTCCCACAGCGTTTTCGGCCCGGTCCACGCCGCAATTTTTAAAAAACCCAACCGCTGCGTAAATATGCTTACGTTTAGGCAATGGCACTTGCGCCAGCATATTAAGCGGCGGTCAGCTCACAGCGCGAACCTCTCCAAAAACGCTGCACATATCAGCATGTGTGTCCGGGGCCTCAATGGGTTCTATGGCGAGATCTTCAGCTGCTGCTTCTCTCCTCTGTACATGCCCCTCACTGTTTATTCTTTATACAGGTTGCCATGCTGTAGAGCTGCTGGCAGCCGCCCATATGCTTGACGGAAACCCACCGCGCCGGCGCACTAACACCAGACTGTCTCACAGCTTGAACCAGGACTCCTCCAGCATGCTGGACTCTGACTCCTCCTCTTCAGAAACCCCTCCCACTAGTACCAATCCATCAACTTCTCCAAAGATTGACCCCAAACTGGAGCTGAAGGAAGAACCTGCTGACACCGCAGCTCTGACCAGCATCCCCGTTAGCGCAGGTTCCCTGCTGACCCCTTCCCTCTCACAGGCTGTGCTTATGCAGGTGACGGACAATTCCAGCACAGCCTCCTTAGGGCCCAACCCCTTCACCAGCCGAAAACGCAAGGCCAACTTCTCCAACGAGGAGACAGAAACCTTGGTGAAATATGTGGTTAAACATTTCAGTGCTCTGTATGGGTCTGAGGCGCTGAGGACGGAATCCACCCGCAGGAACCAACGAAGAAGTCAACTGTGGAGCCAGATCCAGAAAAACGTTAATGACCTGGGCTACACCCCTCGCACCATTGATGATCTCAAACACAAATGGAGGGACCTACGGCTTGAAGTGAAAAGGAAGATCACCAACAGACGGACACCAAGCAAGGTGCCTCTTGCCTCCAGAGTCACCCCTATATTAGACACCAATCTCTCACCACTGGAAGATCTGGTGGCCTCCACCATAGGGCACCATTGTACTCTGGATGGGGAGCAGGAGGGAATGTTCATGGAGCCAGGTGAGTGCCGAGTCAGACTACATACCCAATCTTGAACTTTCTCCAAAAAAACCTATGTTTTGTTTTGTATTTATATATCCCCCCCAAAATAATATATTATATTTTTCTTTCTCAGCGGTTCCCCGACAGTCCATCTTCTTTACATGCAGAGGCCCCCCATCTGGTGTCTCCAAGATGTGTAGCGATAAACTCTCTAGCACAGGTAACAGAGTGCCAGACCACAAGTGAGATGATGCGCTTAGCTTGAAGGATGGGTAATAGGCTTAAATTGGGGATACACGGCTTAAAGCCATACACAATAAGATCCGCTCGTTTGGTGACCTTGCCATATGAGCAGATCTTTCCTCGATATGCCCACCAACAGCAGAGCAATATCGGGATAATCCAAACGTTCGGATTATAAAGAAGAGAATGGGCGCTGATGGAACGTAGGACCACATGTGGTCCTCAATCGACAGAAAGATGAAACCTCCCCGATTGATATCTGGCAGATTTTTGGCCTGGTATCGATTGGGGAGGCCCATCAGAAGCCCCCATACACTGGCAGATAAGCTGCCAAATAGGTATAAAGGACCGATATTGGCAGCTTTTTACCATTTTTACTATTAATGAAAAAGAAACCCATCTCTAATATACTATTAATATAATATACTAATTAAAAAATGTGTACCGTTTTTATAAGAAACCTGACTGTATGCAGTGAAATTCTCTCTTCATTTACTGCTGTGGATATGAATTGTCAGACGGTCCCTAACTGCTCTGCAGGGAAACAATCATACTTATGAACAGCAGGGGGAGCCCCCGCCTTACTTCCCAGCCATGCAGAACTCAAGCAGCTTTGTTTGTTTCCCTGTAGAGCAGTCGGCGACTGTGTAGAGATTTGTATTGGATTTTATTTTTGCCTTTACATCCCCTTTACTGTTTCCAACTCCAGCTGCAGGGACAAAGATCATGGAGCCAGATTTAAACAGATAAAGTGGGATTCTATTTGGAGGATTATTTTGCTGCAGCCGCTGGTTCTGCAGAGTTGGAGAAAGTTTGTATTAAACAATACAAAAACTATAAAATCCACATTAGATTACATGACAACACAAGACCCAGTGCAGTCTGTATATTCTGATTATTAATCAGTCTTGTTGTATCGGCTTCTGGCAGATATTATTTGACTTGTGCTGTTTTGATCATTTATGACGATCCCTAAGCAGCCCAGATCACACTGAGCATGTGCACAGTCTTGGTCTTGCAAAGATGTATAACAAAGTTACAAGATGGTGACCCCCTGTGGCCAACTTTGAAAGCATAAATAATTTGTTTGATTAGGCTTGTGGTGCAGTAAGTTCATGTTTATGTTTAGTATACAAAAAACAGAATTTCTATCCTTATTCTATTTTAGACTTTACTTCCCCTTTAAAGGGATACTGTCATGGGAAAGCATGTTTTTTTTTTAAAAAAACACATCAGTTAATAGTGCTGCTCCAGCAGAATTCTGCACTGAAATCCATTTCTCAAAAGAGCAAACTGATTTTTTCATATATAATTTTAAAATCTGACATGGGCCTAGACATATTGTCAATTTCCCAGCTGCCCCCAGTCATGTGACTTGTGCTCTGATAAACTTCAGTCACTCTTTACTGCTGTACTGCAAGTTGGAGTGATATCACCCTCCCTCCCCCCCCCCCAGTAGCCTAACAACAGAACAATGGGAAGGTAACCAGATAGCAGCTCCCTAACACAAGATAACAGCTGCCTGGTAGATCTAAGAACAACACTCAATAGTAAAATCCAAGTCCCACCGAGACACATTCGGTTACATTGAGTAGGAGAAACAACAGCCTGCCAGAAAGCAGTTCCATCCTAAAGTGCTGGCTCTTTCTGAAATCACATGACCAGGCAAAATGAGCTGAGATGCACCTACACACCAATATTACAACTAAATACACTTGCTGCTTCAGGAATGACATTGATATTGTATATCGTAATTTAGAAATAAAAACACCATAGAAATCATGACAGAATCCCTTTAAATATGCACATTGGGTTGTGGCTGCCAGTCACTTCAGTTCTGATCTTCTGCTCTGGCCAATGAACATGCACACAGAACTCAATCACAGAAGCTTAGAAGACAAGTGGCCTGTAATGGTGGGTAAACCGAGGGGCACCACACATGCGCCACTAGTTTCTCTAGAGTCTAATGTAACGCCATAGACAGAGGGTAACACAGGGCTGACACTCTTCCTCACATTGTGCTCTCTGCTTGGCACTGTCATGTCCCCTGCGTGAGAAACAAAGGTGCTTCTCTTGTTGACTGGGCCACATGGGCTACTTGTGGTATTTTAAAGAGCCTGTGGCCAGTCTGACAAGCTGGTGTTGGCATAGGTGTTTTACGGTGATCATTTCACCATCATCCCTATAATCATCTGAGGTCCCTTGTGTATCGCTGGCCTGTTATTGCTGCATTAGGATAGATGCAATGGTGTGCCTTATTTCCTAGGTAGTGCACTAGATAATGTAGGCATGACCCAGAGCATTGATTTCCTCTCCCCTCTCTTTACAGCAAGCCCCAGGCCTCCAGCAGAGACCTCCCTAGTGGCCCCGCTGGTCAGCGCATCGCCTGCCCATGTCGCCTTTATTCCTGTGACAGAAAATGGAGAACGTGGCTCGAATGAATTGGATGCCAACCAGAGAGTCGCCATCAAGCCCTTCACAGAAGCGTGGGCGACAGTTAACGAGATCTATGCCCTGGTCACAAACCCAACCCCACAAGCTCCCCAAACAGACCTTGTCCATAAGTCGAAAGAACCACTGAACCCCAAGCCTGAGATGATCAAGATCAAGCAAGAGCATGTGCCGCCCCAGAATGACTTGGATTCAGTTCACTGTGACTCCCAGGGATTTATTGTGTCATCACCCGAGGGTTCCATTGGCCCCGTGACCGGGCAGAACGAACTGACTGCAAGTGACGACGGAGAGAATGAGGTGTCGACCGTTACTGTGGAATCGGACACTCTGCAGCTGAAAATAGAGGACGATGGGGACAGTCAGATGGAAGGAGACACTGGTTCCCAGGAAAACCAAGATGATTGGGAAAGGCAGTCAGTGTCTCCTCAACCCAGTGACAATGCTCAGGACTCCATCCCTTCCTCCTCTTCTCAGAAGGTGGAGCCCTCTACTGCGGGTGAGATTATCACCAATGGGGATGACTGCTGCCTGCAAGATGGCGGCAAGGAGGTGCTCCGGAGTAGAATGCATCGACTACTAGAACTGGAGGAACACTGGGACCGTCTCTACCAGCGGGAACTGAGTATGTGGGAAGAGGAAAGAATCCGGCAGCAGCAGCAACAAGACCAGGACACGAAACTGCAGTTGCAGCTCATGGGCATCCTCAGTGACATTCGGGATGAACTGCGTTTAATTAGGGAAGATGGAGCTGCTGCCCAGCAAGCCCAAGTAAACTCTCAGGCAAACGGCTCCACTGCAGTATCCGATTCTCCAGCGCAATCAACCTCCCCAAGCACACCCAGTAAGAACCTCCAAAAACCCAGCACTACTGAGGCTTCCTCATCCAAAGCTCCTGTGGTTGCCAGTCCCCAGCCCCGGCGGAGAGGGCGCCCCCGTCTCATTAGACCAAACGCCAAAAAGACCGGCAAGAGCTGAACATCGTACTTTGAATTAGCAAGAATTAATTAGGGGCGCTCAGTTGTAGGAGCACTGGCCTCACACACTGGGTAATGTAGGACGGTGACAAGCCATAGAGACGGCACGGGGTCGTTACTTTTTATAGGGAAAAGAAGGATAAATAGGGTTTCAATTTTTTACACATAGATTTCTCCCTTTATTTCTGTTATGAAATGTGACCGGCCAGTGAAGGATGATACACACAGCCATCTTTATATGGATTTCATGACCGCCATTTGCTTCTCCTCCATGAAATATTCCCATGCACCCCTTCCCAGACACTGGAGAGACTTGAGGCCCGAGATGAGCTCCCCGACTTTGCTTTCTGTCCTGTAACCTCATCCGTTTTACTGCTCAGCCGACAGGGGGTAACAGATCGGACCGAATATATTTTATAGTTTGTTTTTGCACATTGTTCCCTTAGAAGGAGCTGTTGCTGGAAAGGATCTGTGCCCAGAATGTTTATTTAGGGGTAACAGGGGTAAGTGAAACGGGGCTGAAGAGGGTGTTACTGATTTATTTTGCATTATACTGACTGACACCTCTTTATCGACCCTGTTTTTGGACCTTTTAATCTTTCCAGACAATAAAAGATTTGGATGGTTGATTTTTTTATGACTTGTTCTCTAAATTAACTTTGCCTTGAACTGTTCTGGATAAATGGACCCATTCACCCCCCTTCTATGACTGGTATTTTTATTGCTTTTAAAGGGCAATTTCACTTTGGTTTAAATCTGGGCAATTTGGTAAAATTACACGGGACAAGTCCATCCAGTCTCCCACTTCTGATTCCCTGAACATCTTGTCTGATTCTCTGTTCGTCCTTTTCCTGGACATTTCAAGGTGAGGTCTGATGATTATTATTACAGTTTAATTCTATGGCTTTGGGTTCAATGTAAATCATTTACACATGGCCTTCCCTCCTTGTGTGCCCGTGTGAAGAGAGCAGCCCATCAGGAGTGGGTTCTTCCATTCACTTACCTTGTGAGATCAATTAGATTCAGGTTTTATCCCAAATAAGATTGGATATGTTATCTCCTTCAAGAGTGTCCCCAGTAATTTAAAGGGGATAAATTTATTTTTGTGATTGTCTTTCTAAGATACTTCCCAATGTATAATAATGAGAGAGTGGAGTAGCTAGATCTTACTGGATCTAACAGCAAATTAATTTTAGGGACTCGTCATATCCAGAGGTTGTCCTGTTTTACAAATATATATTGAAATTGCTCATTATTTAGGCCCCCTATTCCTCCTGCAGCCGCAGGGTCTGCTCCTCTGTAGTCACCCCCCCTCCCCTCCGCCAGTGACTTCACAAATGGAGGAGGGGCCCCTGACACCTGCACACAACTCCCTGTTTTTTTAATAAAAACACCATTTCAATACTAATAATAATATACTATTTTAGTAATATGTGCTATTGGGTAATCCTAAATAGAAAACTGCCATTTTAAGAAACAAGGACCCCCCTGGGATCCCACGAGTCATGGATCAAACAAACTTTGTCCATACATTGGCTCGTATCACCTCATTGCTCCCACACGTCTTCCTTGTCCAGTCATTGGCTTGTGTCATGAGCTTTGTGGAAAAGTCTGCCCTTTCCAGACACCAGAGTCCATAAAAATGAGAGCCCAGTTCCGGGTTGTGCCGTGGAACAGCACCAGATTCACTGGGATGAGTCCCAAGATGATCCAAAGAGTCTGGTTCAACAGCTCCATGTTATTAAAGAAGAAGTCCACGTGTAATAAAAGCATACGACCCACTTAGTATTCTCCAGGATTATTGCCCTCCTGTAATAGAACCCAAGAGAACCCCACCATATTCCTGCTCAGAGGGCAGCGAATGCTTCACACAAGGGTCGGTATTTCTCAAGCACTGGCCCATGCACCCGGTGGAACAGCCGTACACGTGCAATGAGTGTGGGAAGAGCTTGAGTCAGAGTTCTGCCCTAGTGAAGCACATGTGGATACACACCAAGGAGAAAGCCTATGCCTGTCCCACCTGTGGGAAGAGCTGCATTCAGAAATCAGACCTGGTCAAACACCAGCGGATTCATATGGGGTAGAAGCCTTACATATGTACTGTGTGAGGGATGAAATTCATCAACCACTCAACTGTGGCCAAGCATTTGTGGCTTAGAGCAGGGGTCCCCAACCGCTGAGTCCGAATTTGACGCATTGTGATCTGTTGACGACCCCCCCCCCCCAGTCCTAGGGCTTTACACTGGTCCCTGGGGCAAAAAAGGTTGGGGTCCCCTGGCTTAGAAGAACCAATGAAGACAATTGGTTGGATTTCTGAAGTCGCTCTGTAAATAAATGTGTTTCATTACATTGTGTCCAGGTTTCAGTGTGAGCTTGCTCCATAATTCTGCACCATGAAGGGAAAGTTTATTAAATGCACAGAACCATCCACTGGAATCCTCTGTTGTCCTCCTTCCCTTGGCCAATTTAAATTGCAATACCTGATAATGACCACCAGAGGCTCTAGACACTGCCACACATTAGCTATCCAAACTCTCCACTCAACTATATAGCTGCAATGCTCTGGGCGCACAATAACTTATGAGCAAATGGATCCCTGTCAGCATAAACATTGATATTGTCTATAGATATAATTCAACTGAACACCTGAGCCAAGACTAGTCCTATTAGGCAGTTAACTAGTCCGTGTTGGCCACACCTGATTCAGAGCATCCAGACTACCAAGATCCATAATGGGACCATGACAACTCAAAGCAGACTCTACCCAGTGTATAAATACAAATATACAGAGGAGGAATGTCCTGGGCACAGAGTAAACTCATACTCTACTGTCTAAGGCAGTGGCTCATTGACCCATTTGATGTTGCTCACAGGGACCTCAAATCAGATGCTCATCTTTAAATTCTTTGCTTGTAGGCTAGTTTATACGGCACAAAACCAAGTGCACTCCCAAACAGATCTGCAGGCTGCCAGGACACACGCTTCTACCAATTAGCCAATCAATGCTCTTATTTGACATTCCCTATGAGCTGTCCCTTGTGTTGCTCTCAAACTCTTTTTACATTTGCATGTGGCTCACTTGTAATAAAAGGGTTGGGGACCCCTGGTCTAAGGGAAACAATATGGCAGCTCTAACCATATCCATAAAAACAAAAAGTTTAAGAATATCTTGAGAACAATAGATGGTGGCTTACCCCTGTGTATAGAAATAAATATGGCATATTTCCCCTTTAATAAAGAGCTGGTTAGACAATATACAGGAAAAGATATGAGACTGAAATGTCTCAATTTGCCTCTGAGGGAAAGATATTCCTGGTTGAACCCAAAGGGCAATTCGACTGATCTTGGGGTCAGCTTTATACAGAGGATCATTAAGTGAAGGACAGGCAGGTCCTCCTGAAGTTTCTGTTCCATGTGGCCAAAGTGTTGACAAAAGGGAAGGAGGGTTTGATATTTACATTTCAGCAGAAAAGACCCAGTGGACAGAACCAAAGGCAACATTGAGTTGGTTCTGATAGAGAAAGTGTCCATTGTTGGAGGAGTAGACAATGAGGCAGAAGAACCGTTGTGATCAGAATAATAACAAAGTGACTAAAGATCAAAATCCTTATAATAATAACGTTTATTTCCGTACACAAACGCATTGGGGACACTGCACCTTCTATAAACATAATCAAAACATGAAGAAAAATGATCATATTAGTGTTTGTGCTGCACATCTGTGTTGTATGGACTCCACCAACTTCCAACAACCTCTTCCACAATTCCAAATGTATTTCTTGCTTTTGCCTCACACCCCATGTCACCCCCAAATTTTATTGGATTAAGGTCCTGCGATTGGAACGTCAATCTTGTTGGTGTTCAGTGTTTGGGGGTCGTCTGACAAACTGTCTGTGGCCCCTACACCCAAAAACAATCTTGTTTCATCAGTCCACAAAATGTTGCTCCATTTCTCTTTAGGCCAGTCAATGTGTTCTTTGGTTAATTGTAAGCTCTTCAGCACAACTTTTTTCAACAGTGGGAGTTTGCAGGGGCTTCTTGGCAATTGTTTGGCTTTACATAGTCACTTCTAATTGTAACAGTGTCACAGGCAGGGCTGCCATCAGGGGGGCACAGTGCTGTATGGGGGGCCCAACCGCAATGCACCCCCCCTTGAGTCACCGAAAGCTGCTGAAGTTTCCAAAAGCCGCTGAACTCACAAAAAAAGCCGAAAGCCATTGAAAGGCCACCGGTGGGAGCCGGAAACCGGCGTTTGGAGCTGAAAACCACCAATTGGACCCGAAAGCTGATGACTGTACCCGAAAATTGCCGACTGGACTCGAAAGCCACCAAATGAATCCAAAGAGGAGGAGAAGCTGCCGAAAGTTGGTGAATAGACCCAAAGAAGAGGAGAATGAAGAAGACTTTTAATGGTAAGTTCCACTGAACACTAATTGTCTTTATTTTTATTTCTTTATTTTTTTACACCCTGGCCCCCAATGCTCTTTTTTTACTTTTATGGGAGACCTTATGGGAGTCATGTGATTTCCATCCCAGCCCCTAATTTACATTTGCAAATTCAGATTCGATTTGGCTAAATACAAGGATTCGGCCAAATCCTGCTGAAAAAGGCTGAATCCAGGATTCGGTGCATCCCTACCACTTACCCTATGGGCAGTTCCTGTCTGACCATGGGGAAGAGAGCAGCTCGGGAGCAGGAAGTACATAGAATAAGAGCTCTGTACCTGGGAGGAGACTTCAGATTCCCAAACTGGGAGTAAGGTTTCTATTGGGGCTCCTCATGGCAATAGTTGCCAGTTACATTGACCCCCTAACTAGCAGTTAGTAAGGTTATATATCAAGGATGAATGTGTTTTTTTTTTCAGCCTGACTTCCTATGTTACTAGGGTTAAAATGATGGTTGATCCCAATGTTATTAATAGGGAATAAAGATAAATATATAGGAAGGTCAGTGATCCCAATGTTATTAATAGGGAATAAAGATAAATATATAGGAAGGTCAGTGATCCCAATGTTATTAATAGGGAATAAAGATAAATATATAGGAAGGTCAGTGATCCCAATGTTATTAATAGGGAATAAAGATAAATATATAGGAAGGTCAGTGATCCCAGTGTTATAGGGAATAAAGATAAATATATAGGAAGGTCAGTGATCCCAATGTTATTAATAGGGAATAAAGATAAATATATAGGAAGGTCAGTGATCCCAATGTTATTAATAGGGAATAAAGATAAATATATAGGAAGGTCAGTGATCCCAATGTTATTAATAGGGAATAAAGATAAATATATAGGAAGGTCAGTGATCCCAATGTTATTAATAGGGAATAAAGATAAATATATAGGAAGGTCAGTGATCCCAATGTTATTAATAGGGAATAAAGATAAATATATAGGAAGTTCAGTGATCCCAATGTTATTAATAGGGAATAAAGATAAATATATAGGAAGGTCAGTGATCCCAGTGTTATTAATAGGGAATAAAGATAAATATATAGGAAGGTCAGTGATCGCAATGTTATTAATAGGGAAAAAAGATAAATATATAGGAAGGTCAGTGATCCCAATGTTATTAATAGGGAATAAAGATAAATATATAGGAAGGTCAGTGATCCCAATGTTATTAATAGGGAATAAAGATAAATATATAGGAAGGTCAGTGATCCCAATGTTATTAATAGGGAATAAAGATAAATATATAGGAAGGTCAGTGATCCCAATGTTATTAATAGGGAATAAAGATAAATATATAGGAAGGTCAGTGATCCCAATGTTATTAATAGGAATAAAGATAAATATATAGGAAGGTCAGTGATCCCAATGTTATTAATAGGGAATAAAGATAAATATATAGGAAGGTCAGTGATCCCAATGTTATTAATAGGGAAAAAAGATAAATATATAGGAAGGCCAGTGATCCCAATGTTATTAATAGGAATAAAGATAAATATATAGGAAGGTCAGTGATCCCAATGTTATTAATAGGGAATAAAGATAAATATTTAGGAAGGTCAGTGATCCCAATGTTATTAATAGGGAATAAAGATAAATATATAGGAAGGTCAGTGATCCCAATGTTATTAATAGGGAATAAAGATACAGTATGTTCATTACATACAATGCATTCTGATGATGAGGAACATTAAGAATTAGGGCTTATTCACGATCGTAAGGTAGAGCACTAGGTGGAGAAATGATCTCAGAATTGAAGTGGCCGATGATGAAATGGATTATGCCTATGTGTGCTCCCCTATATATATAACAAACATCAGTATACAACAAGCATTAGTAGAGCCTTTTGCTGCTATACAGAGTGAGGAGTAATGGATTCCTATTCCCTTGTGCAGATAAGGGAGGTGTCCGTTGCTATGGGATACTAGACCGAGTGCAGACCTTTCTGCATCTATTCCATTATCCAAATAGATTGTGAGTGCTTGTGTCATTATTATTATGACTGGATAATAGTAAAGACAAGATACAAAACCAATTGCTTGAAACAAGATGCAATTATGCTGATGCAGGAAAACACGCGCAATTCCACTTCCATTTTGACATAAATTGCGTTTTCGAGGCAAACTGGATTTTAGGGGCAGATTTCTCACAATGTCAGATTAGAGCTCACCCAAAGAAAAAATCATTCAGTTTCTATTCATTCCCATGGGATTTTTAGAATAGTGTTTGTCAATGGGTGAAAGTTACAGTTCATCACTGGATACAAACAATTCTAAAAATCCCATAAGAATAAATAGAAAGTGGCTGATCGTATCTTCGGGTGAGCTCTAATCTCACACTGTTTTAAACCTGCCCCATATGATGCTTGATATGATAGAGCCACAGATTGGCCCTTATGAATAAATTCAGACGGGGCTTAAGTCAATGCCTCGCAGACTAGAGCTCCAGAAGAGGGATCTGATGGAATGGCACCCATGTATGGAATGAGCAAACTGGGAGAGTCAGGGTTACTATAGGAATGGAGTGTAAGTCAAGTCAATAGAGGAAACAAATGAGTCGCATTACACTGCGTATTTGCGTAAATATGTTTGTGTGCCACATGTCACACCTGAATGTAAAACAATGGTGATCTATCGCTTTAAGGGAATTTTGATTCTCCCCTACAGCAGCCAAAATATCACCTTAGAAACCTTTCTCACATCTTTCCTAAGCAGAAGAACATCAGCCTCTTTCTTTCTCCTGACAACTTCCTTGACTACTTGCTGGTCAGACTGGTGGGAAACTGACCAGCAGGTGGTGCTGTTGTAACAAAATTAATTCATATTAACAGTACATGTATCCCTTAATATCTTGGAATAGAAGAAAAATAAATAATGATTGTATATTACAATTTTTTAAGAATAGCCCCCTTGTCAATTTCTTTCACTTATTTAAAGATTTACTTATCCTTTAACACATTTCCACCACTCTGGTGTTCTTACCATACAGGGTGGCTTCCACACTCAAGAGCAGGGGTCCCAAACCATTTTTTGAGCAACATTCAGATGTAAAAAGAGTTGGGGTGCAAAACAAGCATGAAAAATGTTCCTGGGTGGTGCAAAATAAGGGCTGTGATTGGTCATTTGGTGACCCATATATGGACTGGAAGCCTACATGAGTTTCTGTTTGGTTTTTATGCAACCAAAACGTGCCCCCAAGCCTGGAATTCAAAATAATCTCCTGCTTTGATGCCACTGGGAGCAACACCCAAGGAGTTGGGGAGCAACATGTTACTCATGAGCCACTGATTTGGGTTTCACTGCTCTAGAATCTTCAGGCTTCTCATAAGACCTTTTGATTCTCGCCTCCAGGGATACTAATTCACCAGCTTCTGGCCTGGATTCCCTTCTGGTAGTACCACAAATCTCACTCCAACACAAGTTGTTGTCCAGGAGCCCTGAGATGTAGTCCCAGCTCTTTTATTTGCTGCTCACCTGCAGCCTAATCAGACGGTTTCCTATGCCAAACACTCAATGGAGCAAGGAATGGAAGGCCCACCCTGCTCTCCTCCATTTACTCCAGGGACCCATTTATCCGGCTTTTCCTAAATTTGCAAATAAACTGCAGCCTTGCTTGCTGCAACTGGAGTTAACTTTACACCAAGTTTAACACTGGTGAGAGCTGGTCTTGTCCAGCAGACCTAGACCTCCTACAATATTTACAAAATGTCTTATTTCAGTATAACGAAGCTCCGACTAGATGTTAATTTTCATAACAGTTCCCCTTAAAGATTAAATGTGAAATCTGTTCTCTCACCGCTTGATGTCACCACTGAGCAAGTGAAGGGAGCATGTAAAAATTTTAAAAAAAATAAGTAAATTTGACATAAAGTCTAGATTTAATACTGAGTTTCCAGAAATTACAGATACACAATATATCAGTGACCAGTAGGGGGCAGCACCTCCTATTCTCTCTATGGCACCAGCAGGTGAGACAGAGGTTGTCCCTACAAAACAAAAAAATATTCTACAGATTATTATATTTATTTAGCTTTACTTGTATTGTGCAGTTCTACAAAAACATTTCTCAGTACTGGAATCCATGGCTACCACTGAAATAACAGATAGTCCACTTGAGGTTTCCACTGCCCCTGCCCACAGTCCTATAGCCTCTACATAATTAGCCTGGCTGGCTAGGGATTCTGGGGGAGCCACAGTCGATTATCATACCTCCCAAAATTTTGGAAGTAAAAAGAGGGACAAATTTTTTTTCGCATGTAGCGCGGCAAACTTTTTTAACCACACCCATTTTTGAGGCAGTACCCCCTAATTACCATGTAAGTTTTACAAAATTCGGCAGGTTATGAAAGTTTGAAAATATTTCTCCTTATCTAAACGTTTTTTTTTTTTTTTTTTTTTGGTCTCAAAATTGTTACAAAGTATCTTATTTGCACCTGTGGCTGTTCTGGGCTCTCTGCCAAAAGCCAATTAAGTGAGAAACTTTTTTTCTTTTTCTGGCTGTTCATTGTAGAGAAAAGAGGGACTTTCCAGTACAAATGAGGGACTGCGGGTTGAGCTGTCAAAAGAGGGACTGTCCCTCCGAAAAAGGGACAGTTGGGAGGTATGGATTATTACGTTTGGTATTTTACCAACAAATGGTGCATCTCATTTCGTTATATTGCTGACCCTGCCAGAATTGTCTTTATAGGGGTACAAATAGGGTCAGACACTCCTGCTATATTGGGCCTGGCATGGAAGCAGTTGTTGGTAGGAAGGGTGAGGCGAAATCATTCATTGGGGCAGATTTACTAAAAGGCGAATTGTCGCCAGTGACCGCTTCGCACACTTCGCCAGGTGCAAATTCAATACCACTACGTTAAAGGGATACTGTCATGGGAAAAAATGTTTTTTTCAAAATGAATCAGTTAATAGTGCTGCTCCAGCAGAATTCTGCACTGAAATCCATTTCTCAAAAGAGCAAACTGATTTTTTTATATTCAATTTTGAAATCTGACATGGGGCTAGACATATTGTCAATTTCCCAGCTGCCCCCAGTCATGTGACTTGTGCTCTGATAAACTTCAATCACTCTTTACTGCTGTACTGCAAGTTGGAGTGATATCACCCCCTCCCTTTCCCCCCCCCAGCAGCCAAACAAAAGAACAATGGGAAGGTAACCAGACAGCAGCTCCCTAACACAAGATAACAGCTGCCTGGTAGATCTAAGAACAACACTCAATAGTAAAATCCAGGTCCCACTGAGACACATTCAGTTACATTGAGAAGGAAAAACAGCAGCCTGCCAGAAAGCATTTCTCTCCTAAAGTGCAGGCACAAGTCTCATGACTGGGGGCAGCTGGGAAATTGACAAAATGTCTAGCCCCATGTCAGATTTCAAAATTGAATATAAAAAAATCTGTTTGCTCTTTTGAGAAATGGATTTCAGTGCAGAATTCTGCTGGAGCAGCACTATTAACTGATGTGTTTTGAAAAAAACATGTTTTCTGATGACAGGATCCCTTTAACTCACTAAAATGTTGCAAAGTTGCACCCTGGGTGCCAAACGAGGGCAACGTTTCTTCAGTGAGCATTTCATAGCGAAGATTCGCTAGCGTTTGTTTAGCGAAAAGTCGCTAGTGATCTTACGCTTAGGTCAATTAGAATAGGGCGGGTACATCACAAGTTGTATGGACGTCTTTATTAGAGAAGTTGGTGCAAATGCTTAAAGTGGCCCCTTTTTATTAGAAATGTCCAAGGAACCTTAATAAAGACAAAAGAGATCAAATAATGCCCTAGACGTGAGCCCACTGTAAAATGAATGTTTCATGCCCCTCAAATGTCTGGGGAAAAAATGTTAACCCAAAAAAGTTCAAGTTAGGAATTTTGCAGCCAACCCAGCTTAAAAAAAGGGAAAAGTCGCCAGAGTTTTTTCAACTTTATTGCATTTTCAGCAGACAGGATATGATGTAACTGACATCAGATTGAGGAAGACGGAACTTCATTTTATCACTTCACCTGGTCTGAAGTGGTGAAGTCAACTCTGGCGAAGGAGGTAACGTTCAGAAAAATCTGCACTTTAGTGAATTTGTGGAGCAACAACCATTGGCCTGAGCTAAAAGTCGCCTGGTGATAAATTGCGAACGAACGCTCTTTCCCTAGTGAATTGTCATCTGCGCCTGTAAGTGAATTGGTGATGTCCCTGCCGATTGGACTTCTGGTGAATTTCCACTAGCGTTGGCCACTTCTCCCTTGAGTGAATCCGTTGTTACGTGAGCAGCCAATCATGCTGAAGTGCAACTGAAGCCTTTGCCTAGAGGCCAGACTCTTCTTAGGACATAGAAGTGGACCAGTTTAGGTTCGATCACATGAATCGTTTCTCCGGTGCTTAATAAGGGCTGTCTGGTAGCGGAAAGTCTTTTCACACTCGGTGCATTTGAATGGCTTCTCTCCAGTGTGAATCCTCTGATGGACAACAAGGTTGGACTGTTGGCTAAACTGCTTCCCACATTCGGCACAGATGTACGGCCTCTCACCCGTGTGTGTTCTACGGTGGACAGTGAGCTTGGACATTCTGATGAAGCTCTTGCCGCATTCAGCACAGGTATAGGGTCTATCACCGTCGTGGATTTTCCTGTGCTCTAATAGGTGGGACCATTGGATAAATGTCTTGTCACAGACGGAGCACTTGAAAGGCCTTTCACCAGTGTGAGTCCTCTGGTGAACAACCAACTTGGACTTTTCTAGGAAGCACTTATCGCACTCAGTACATTTATGCTGCTTCTCTGGGGGCAAGAATACTCCAAGATACTCGCTCAGAGGAGACCAAGGAATGTAGTTCTTCTCATAATCATCAATGGCCTCTGGGCTTTCCACCGAGTTTGTTGCCTCCGGTAACTCAGGCACCTTCTCCAACCCAGCACTTTCATTCAACTGGTCCATTTTAGGGGCTGATTCTTGTTCGAAGGTCTTCTCGCAGTTAGGAGAGTCTTGCTGTGGCTTGCTCTCATGGGTTTTTTGGTGCAGTTTCAGGTTTGATCGCTGGCTGTAAGCCTTATCACACATAGAACATTTGTAGGGTTTCTCCCCAGTGTGGGTTCTCTCGTGGACAACAAACGCATAATGATAGCTGAAACTCTTCTCACAATGACTGCATTGGAATGGCCTCTCCCCGGTGTGAGTCCTCTGGTGAACCACGAGGTTGGACTGTTGGCTGAAGCTTTTGTCGCACTCACTGCACTTGTAAGGCTTCTCTCCTGTGTGGATTCTGAGGTGGACCATGAGCTTAGACATCTTGATGAAGCTCTTGTCACACTCGGTGCACTGAAAGGGCCTGTCCCCTGTGTGGGTTCTCTGATGCTCCACCAGGTTTGAAGGGTAGTGAAAGGTTTTATCGCACAGATTGCACTTGTGTGGTTTTGCTCCCGTGTGAATCCTGAGGTGCTCGGTCAGGTTACACCTTTTGGTGAAGCTTTTTTTGCACTCGGTGCAGGTGAATGGTTTCTCCCCCGTGTGAGTCCTTATATGCTCGATCAGCTTTGAATGCTGGTTGTATCCCTTCTCGCAAAATGTACACATATACGGCCGCTCTTCTATGTGGCACTTTTTATGCACAATCAGCTGCGATCTTTTCATGAAGCTTTTCTCACACTCGGTGCACTTGAAGATCTTCTCCCCGGTGTGCGTTCTCTGGTGCAAGGAAAGCACAGACTGGTTGCTGAATGTTTTTTCACATTCTGTGCACTCGTACAACCTTGTTTCAAGCCCTTTAGGTTCATGGGGAGTTGCATTGGCCTGATGGGTTGGTATTTGGCTTTTATTTTGCTTGTGGATCTTCTCTCGGTCGTGGATCCTCCAATGAGCCAAGAGGTGCGACCAACTGCCAAAGACTTTCTTGCACTCAAAACACTTGTGGAGGTTTTTATTGGATGGCCGCTTTTTTTGCTCCGGCGGGGCTGGCTCGTTATTTACAAGACAAGCAGAATAGCTGTTGGGAATCTTCTCAGTTGTTTGGGTGCAACTGTCTGTTCCAGCACAAGGCTCCCTCAGAATGACTTGATCCTGCTCCGATCCATCTTCAGGGGTGTAAGGGCTAAACTCATCTGGAACGGCACAACAAGAACATGGAATGATTTGTCTCTGAATACTCTGATTATTGCTTGTATGTGTACAAGTGTACTGTGAGAATGCTATTTGCTATTGTTGTCATTAGGAAATATCTTTGCATGGGAAACAAATATGGCAGCTCCCACTCATACCTAGCAATATGAATAAGAATGGCACAAACGGCTGCTCTCTAAACTAAGGTCTATTGGGTTTAATTAATTCCATCCAGGATGTGGCACTTGCAACAGGATCTTGACTAACTGGCAATCTGGGCAGCTAAGTGGCAAATGAGATTCAATGTTGATAAATGTAAAGTCCTGCACCTGGGATGTAACAATATCCACTTATACCCTTAATGGGACTGCACTAGGCAAATCCATAATGGAGACGGAGCTTGGAGTCCTTGTAGATAATAAACTTGTCTGTAGCAAGTAATGCCAGTCAGCAGCATCAAGGGCAAATAAGGTCTTGACTTGTATTAAATGGGGCAGAGAGTCACGGGAGGAGGGGGTCCCACTGTATAGAGCACTGGTAAGGCCCCATCTAGAATATGCCCTACAGTTTTGGTCTCCATCACTCAAACAGGACATTATTGTATTAGAGAGGGGACAGAGAAGGGCAACTAAGCTGGTAAAGGGAAAATCTTAGCTATGAGGAAAGACTGGCCAAATTGGGGATGTTCAGGCTGGAGAAGAGGCGCTTAAGGGGTGATATGATAACTATGTATAAATATATAAGGGGATCATATAATAATCTCTCTAATGATTTATTTACCAGTAGGTCTTTCCATCTGACACAAGGTCACCCATTCCGATTAGAAGAAAAGAGGTTCCAGCTAAATATTGGGAAGGGGTTTGTTACAGTGAGAGCTGTGAAGATGTGGAATTGTCTCCCTGAATCAGGGGTACAGGCTGATACATTAGATAGGTACAAGGAAGGGTCGGAAGCTTTATTCACCAGTAGCTCCTCCCAGCAGACAGGAGGGAGCCAATGAGATTAGAGGAGGGAAAGGGGTGTTACAGGGAGAGCTGGGAAGTGAATCAGGGGTACAGGCTGATACATTAAATAGGTACAAGGAAGGGTCGGATTCTTTATTCACCAGTAGCTCCTCCCAGCAGACAGGAGGGAGCCAATGAGATTAGAGGAGGGAAAGGGGTGTTACAGGGAGAGCTGGGAAGTGAATCAGGGGTACAGGCTGATACATTAGATAGGTACAAGGAAGGGTCGGATGCTTTATTCACCTGTAGCTCCTCCCAGCAGACAGGAGGGAGCCAATAAGATTAGAGGAGGGAAAGGGGTGTTACAGGGAGAGCTGGGAAGTGAATCATGGGTACAGGCTGATATATTAGATATGTACAAGGAAGGGTCGGATGCTTTATTCACCAGTAGCTCCTCCCAGCAGACAGGAGGGAGCCAATGAGATTAGAGGAGGGAAAGGGGTGTTACAGGGAGAGCTGGGAAGTGAATCAGTGGTACAGGCTGATACATTAGATATGTACAAGGAAGGGTCGGATGCTTTATTCACCAGTAGCTCCTCCCAGCAGACAGGAGGGAGCCAATGAGATTAGAGGAGGGAAAGGGGTGTTACAGGGAGAGCTGGGAAGTGAATCAGTGGTACAGGCTGATACATTAGATAGGTACAAGGAAGGGTCGGATGCTTTATTCACCAGTAGCTCCTCCCAGCAGACAGGAGGGAGCCAATGAGATTAGAGGAGGGAAAGGGGTGTTACAGGGAGAGCTGGGAAGTGAATCAGGGGTACAGGCTGATACATTAGATAGGTACAAGGAAGGGTCGGATGCTTTATTCACCAGTAGCTCCTCCCAGCAGACAGGAGGGAGCCAATGAGATTAGAGGAGGGAAAGGGGTGTTACAGGGAGAGCTGGGAAGTGAATCAGGGGTACAGGCTGATACATTAGATAGGTATAAGGAAGGGTCGGATGCTTTATTCACCAGTAGATCCTCCCAGCAGACAGGAGGGAGCCAATGAGATTAGAGGAGGGAAAGGGGTGTTACAGGGAGAGCTGGGAAGTGAATCAGGGGTACAGGCTGATACATTAGATAGGTATAAGAAGGGGTTGGATGGTGTTTAGCAAGTGAGGGAATACAGGGATATGGGAGAGAGCTCATAGTACAAGTTGATCCAGGGACTGGTCCCATTTTGGAGTCAGGAAGGAATTTTCCCCCTCTGAGACAAATTGGAGAGACTTCAGATGGGTTTTTGCCTTCTTCTGGATTAACTGGCAGTTAGGCAGGTTATATATAGACTTAATGTTGAACTTGATGGACGTGTGTCTTTTTTCAATCTAACTTACTATGTTACTATATATGGCTATATATGGATACAACATGGCAGACCCCATCCATTGGGATCTACCTGTAGGTTATGTTGAACAGGGACCTTTATTAAGTTGTGTATTTGTGTTTAGCAATGTGAGTGAGAGTTGCCCTTTGACTCTACCACCAATAAAGGCTTTTTCTGCAACATTGCTCCCAGCCATTATAGTAGAAAGTGTCATTCCCAGGTAATTTAGTGCAGTATCTATTTAATTGTTGTACATGTCATTATATATATAGTAGAACCCCCATTTTACGTTTTTCAGGAGACCATTAAAAAACAGTGTTAAATCCAGGAAAATGTAAAATAGGGGAAATGTATTATGTATAATATATAGGTGGGACCACAAAACAACAATGAGGGAAAATTTAAAATCAGGAGATGTAAAATGGGGGTTGTACTGTATTTACATATGGGTAAGATGAATAGACCCCGGGCAGAGGACACACAGTAGTTGTTGACTAAATCCTAATGTCTGTTGCCTTCCCCATTCATAGGATTCTCCCACCAATAGAAACTCCCAAGGATCTACAAATAGACTCCAGCTTGTGCCATTATCCTGGGTCCGTATAATCCTTTCAACTGGCCCAGGAGAAACCTAGTCCAATATGGACATTCCATTGGTCCAGTCTAGAACTCGGCCCCCAAAGTGCCTTATGAAGGGCCCCTCAGCTGTGTAACTAGATGTTACTGGGCCCCACAGCAAATTCTGTTTAGGGCCCCAAAAAATTCATAATTAACCTATTCTACCAATATATATTGAACTTGCTCATTAATTAGGGCCTGCCTGGGTCTTTAACACTCCTCGGCCCCCCAGCAACCGTAGGGTCTACTTCCTTTGTAGTTATGACCCTGGGGCCCCTGCACTAAAGCATCAGAGCAGATTGCTCAGTATAGAAAATCTGGTTGGCCAAGGGCCCATATGTGCACATGTCTGGAGTTAATGGCCAAGTTGGGGGTCATTGCCTAAACTGCATTAATATTAGTAGCAGGGCCGGAACTAGGGGTGGGCAGACGAGGCATGTGCCTAGGGTGCAATGGTGAGGGGGTGTCAGGTAAGTTCCTCCTCCCTGTGACTCAGGATTGGCTTCATATAGAAGGTTCCGCTCACACACCCAAGCCTACAAATCGATGCCTGGTGCTCGGTGATGGAGGGATCGTCACCCTCCAACAGATTCCTGTTCTATTACTGACAGTGAGAGGCGAGTTGCGTGTGATTGGGAGGGGGAGTTGATAGATGGGGGGGGAATTGCTGATGGGGAGGGATGATGAGTGGGGTCTGTTCAGCTTCAGCCTAATCATCAGCTCTGTATGTTCTCTCTTGCTAATGAGGCATCCAGCCCTTTCTTGAACCTCTCTAATGTATCTGTAGAACCCCCTTGAGAGAGAGAATTCCACAACTTAAAGCAGAGCTAAAGCCTAACTAAAGAAGTAGGTAGAAATGTTGTACATGATGTTTTGTGCTTCTGTACCAGCCCAAGGCAACCACAGCCCTTTAGCAGTAAAGATCTAAAGATGCCCCAGTAGCTCCCCATCTTCTTTTCTGCTGATTCACTGATTCACATGCTCTGTGCTGCTGTCACTTACTGAGCTTAGGGACCCACTCACAATATACAGTACACATAGAATAGAAATGTCACAATATAAGGCTGATTAGTAATTAATACACATAATTACTACATGGCAGCACAGAAACCAGTGCAATTAGCATCAGAATTGAATAATCAGCAAACCTGTAGCATCAGCTTATATTACAGCCAGGGAAGCTCATTTTCTGCTGGATAATTAGTGACGAGCCCTAAGCTTAGCTTCTCAACAGCCAATCAGAGCCCACTGAGCATGTGAGTGTCACAGACACTTTCCAAGATGGTGACCCCCTGTGACAAGTTTGAAGTCCTGGATCATTGCTGCTATTGACAAGCTCAAACTTTAGCCTCGTGCAATAAGTTCAGTGACCCAGCAGCGCATTAAACACACCCCACTCACTAATGTCCACGTGAACTGACCAATCATTTGCATCCGTGTTGGACTGGGATACCAGGGGCCACCAGAAAACCTTAGAGTGAGGGCCCACCTTCCAAACTATTATTCCTCCTCTCCTCACTCAACCTCTTTATTCTCTTAGTCTTTTATATCTACTTTCTATATTCTTCCATTATTAAGGATTCTTCCCATAAAGAAAAAGGAAATGACCATGAAATATGCTAAATGGTTAGAAGCAAAAGGGCCAACTGACACCTGGGCCCACCGGGAGTTTTCCTGGTTACCGGTGGGCCAGTCCGACACTGATTAGGTGTCCCAATAAAGCGCCTCCGCTCATGTACATCCAGTTATAGTGTCTCACCTAAATACTTGCCAGTGCTCAGAATAAAGGAGGAGCCATGGGCAGGAACAGCCTGGAGCACATCATGGGGCACATCATGGGGCACATCATGGGGCACATCATGGGGCACATCATGGGGCACATCATGGGGCACATCGTGGAGCACATCATGGGGCACATCGTGGAGCACATGGTGGGGCACATGGTGGGGCACATGGTGGGGCACATGGTGGGGCACATCGTGGAGCACATGGTGGGGCACAGCAGGGCGGTACTGGTGTCCTTCATAGGGAGAAATACATCCTGGTTAGATAGGCAGGACTTCATAGGATAACAATACATCCATCAACCCAACCTTCCCACTTCTTAACCAGAGTGTGTAATGAGAGGAGTTTTATCAATGATGACTCCTGGTATGAAACAAAATATAAGACTTTGATAGAAATATCTATACCAAATATGGTATAGAGGTTTTATAACCTATAATCCTGTATGAGGAAACTTTATGCCAGGGCAAATATTGAACTCATTTAGTCAATAAGCCAATATGTTTCTGACTTCTGAAAGAACTCATAGAAGCCTCCTTCATTATAGCTGGGGCACAATATGTCCTCAAATACTAATAGACAAGAAGATCTCTGCTTGTTGGAAGTCTGGCCAGATCCTGATGATGAACACACGGGAAACAAGATCTGTTATTGACCCAAGTGGTTTAATGTTTTGGAGCAAATAAACCTTGGAGTCTCTATTGTGTTGGCTGAAATGTCTCCTGTGGAGTAGTTTGCATACTGATGCCTTCCTAACTGAAAATCGTACGATGCAGAGATATTATCAGCAGCCGTCAGAAATCTCTTAACCTGTCTGATCAACCAAAATGACCGATCTCCAGGGGACAAAAAATGTCGGGACTCTCCACACACGGTCCGAAAATCGTACGAATCGAGGATTTGTACGATCGGATCTTTGCGTCTATGGCCAGTGTGGTTTGTGAATTATTTCCAGAGAGACTTGTAGAACCTCAAGTAAAACAGAGTGAAAAATTAACCCTTTAACTCTACATAAATCTTCAGCTTTCTTGTCTGTCTGGCAGAGAGATGGAAGGGTTTTATGGGTTTCTAGACGGACAGACAGACAGAGAGTTCACTTCATTCCAAGCAGGTCTCAGTCTTTCTGCTCAGCCGGGAGCTGGTACATTACACATGGCAGAACCGACCCAGTAATATAAGAGCTGCACAATGGGATTCATGGACCTACCCAGTGACAACACCAACTCCAGGTTCTCCAGCATCACCTCCTTGTACAGGTCCTGCTGCTGGTCAGACAGAAAGCACCACTCAACTTCTGAGAAATACACGGCCACCTCGTCGAAGGACACAGGGACCTGGAATGGGCAGGGAGAAGATAAGGCGGCAGTTGAGAAGGACACGTCTAAATCCACTTGACCATGGTATCGGATCCACAGGAATTCTGCATTGTGATCATCAGATGGACAGGACATCACCCACCTACAGCCTATGACTAAAGGTGGCCATACATGGGCCGATGTCAGCAGCTTATTGGCCCGTGTATGGGGCCCCCCTACGGGCTTCACCGATCAAGATCTGGCCGAATTCAGCCAGATCTCGATCGGATGGGACAAAAAATCCCGTTGGATCGCGGCCGCATCTATTCGTTGATGCGGTCCCGCGAACCGACCGCCCGTTAGGCATCGTTAGGATCAATCGTTGGGCCCTCAAGGTGGGCATATCGGAGGGAGATCCGCTCGTTTGGCGACATCGCCAAACGAGTGGATCTCTCCATGTATGGCCACCTTAAGGACCGGATGAGTCTGAAACGTGTCAGGTGATGTCTATATATATATGTGTCCTTATATATTCTTTAATAGCCACAAATAAAACAGATTTTTCCATTTTTATGGAGCTACAGTCCATTTTCCATTTTTTTGTCTTGTTGATACTGATGGGACCGGCACTCGTATACACAGAACCACCAATATCGATACAATAAGAGGATTGAACTTATTGCGGCACGACGGTCTAGAGCCCCAAATGTGCCATTGCCCGGCTACAGATTTAGAAGCCCACCCTGAGCCCCGCTGATGGGTGTCTAACATGGAATGGCAGGAGAAAGAGTCATGTCCATTATATAACATATGTACTGGCCGGGGGTCGGATATACAATATGCCTCTCATTTCTATCTACAACAGTCCAACTTCTGTGGTACCGAGGGCTGACATTTTTCTGGCCAACATAGTGGAGGGCTGATAATGGAAACCAGTGTTAACCACTCCTGGTTTTTAAACCACACCCATGTTACCACAAGACCATGCCCACATCAATTGTGGTAACACACCCAAAAAACCAAATGGTTGGTGCTCACTGCAAAAAAAAGTTGTCATATTAAGACATACCCTGAAATCCATACGTCTCCTCTTCCCCTTGGATAACACAACACCCCCAGCACATGATTAAACACCTTAGGGACCCCTAACAATAATTTATTTTCAAATACTACCGCCCTGATCTACAAGCAACTCCCAGCACTCCCAGCACCCTCAGTTTACTATGCCAAGACTTCCAAGCCCTGCACATGAGATCTGCCCACTGAGCTACAGACGCACCCAGCACTGCAAGGGTTACTCACCAGTCCAAAAGCAGCTTCACACATGATTAACCCCTTGTGATACCTCTCCAGTGCTGGGGAGATCTTATTGGCTCTGGGGCCCCGTGGGAATATCAGAATTGTGCTGCAGGGAATAATCAGGCAGAAGGGAGTCTGATGGAGTGACGGTTCGGGGAGAGCTCAGGAGCCAACACTCCGTACTGCTGCATTCTGCACTTCTGGGCTGTCGAATCCAAGCAGCACAGCCTGTCACATGACCCATCACTTCCTGCTCACAGCACCAACAAAACTACAACACCCAGAAGCCATCTCTCTTAAAGCCACAGAGATGGAGCTCATTGTGTTATGGCTTGTGGTTGTTTAAAAGGCTCAGGGCTACATAACAAATCCACAGAGATTTTCCTTCAGTGGTTTACAGATTTATTTTAATATATTTATTATCATTGGCTCATCAGTCCCACTGTAGGTTTTGTTCTTTTTATAAAATTATATGAAATACAGCTGGGAGTTGTGCCTGTATTCCGGTTAACTGATAAATCATCAGGGCTGGAAAGGGAAGTCTGTTTGCAAGTGTCTGCATTCAGATATTAGTTTGGCAGGGCATGCTGGGAGCTGTAGTTCCTAAAGGAAGAGGAGCACTTGTAGGTGTGAGAAATTCTATGTAGGCTGCTTTTAAATCCAGATCCTTTTTGTTTTTTCTCCTACTCGTCCCTTTAAGGAGACATAATTGCCCTCCCCCCAATCATGTAGGCAATAATGAATAATATATGGTGCTGGTTTCACTCTGGGCTAAAATGATCATTATCTTTAAAAATGTCCCCTATAGGGCAGAGACAGACGAGAAGATTCGGGGAGATTAGTCACCCGGCGACAAAACGCCTCTTCTTTGTGCGACTAATCTCCCGTGAACTGCCTCCCCCACTGGTTAGAATCTAAATCACCGGCGGGATGACACTCGGAGCACTTCGTTTCCTGTTGAGGCAACTTCGGGCGACTTCAGAAATTGAATCGCTCCGAGTGCCATCCCGCCGGGGATTTAGATTCTAGCCAGCAGGGAGGCAGTTCAGAGAAATTAGTTGCACGAAGAAGAGGCGTTTGTGACTAACTTCCCTGAATCTTCTCGTCTGTCTCTGTCCTTATTGGAATCTCTATAGATCTGCTTTGGTCTTGTCCCTGTTTCAAATGAGGGGTGGGCGTGTCCCTGCCAGAAGCACAGTAGGAGGGGACAGCCAATCACAGCCCTGCAGTCACACAAGCACAGACAGGCTTCAGTTCCCTATCAGGTCCTGCTAGCTGCTGATTGGTTCCTGTCCTACAGTGCAGTGAGCTGAGTGCACAGCCTGGGAATTCAGGGAGCAGCAAGTGGAAGAGAAGAGAGGGAATAGTAGGGTTTTTGCAGCCCAAAATTTAACTTTTTAAGCACATTCCTTCTTAATTTGGAGGAGAATACTGCACTGGCACATTCTTGTGTTTTTATAAGGGGATACTAACAATTCTATAAATCCTTTGCATGGACCTTTTTCTATGGTTTACACAATTTTTTTCACTAGTGTGATCCCCCCACTCCAGATATTCCCATTCCATGAAGCAGCTGCATATGTAATTTGTATAAATATTAATGTGCAGAACTGTTTCCAATCTGTCGTCCTCCAGCTGCACTTAACCAGCATAAATGTAATCAGAGGGATACAGTTTAATTTCAGCTGGAGGGACACAGATATTTCACTGCTCGGGTACAGCCGGTGCTGAACTGAAAGACGGTGCTGGAGCCACAGGGAGGCTTTGCTGGGGAAACTGCCTCATCCCTACAGACCTCAATGAGGAAGAACAGGAGCTCAATGTGTATTGGCATCTCCCAGAAGCAACAAGGATACTGCACTCACCTAATTACCCTCTTTCTATAATTAAATGGTTTTCTATCACATCAGAAGTTTTATTTTATTGATATAAGTAGTAACAGTTTTGATACCCCTGCCCCAGCTAAGCCTGATTATTGTTCTAAGTAGGATTATTGTTATTATTCTAAAATGAAACCTTTCATGGAACTCCCCATAACTCTGGGCTCCAAATGAGAAGTGGGCGTGCCTAATGACGCAAAGGGAGATATGTGTAGCCAATCACAGCTCTGTCTATGCCGTAGTTTAGTAATGTGTGGGGTCAATCAAAACTCGACCCTAACCCGGCGCTCTCCCCTCTTTATATACCTGCGCCCACCCAGATGTGACATCATGAAAGGGGTGGGGCCCGTGAGTATATAAAAAAAGCACGTGCAGAGGTGGAAGTGGGGTAGAAGAAGGCTGCGGGCAGGGAGTTTGGAGGCTAAAGTTAAGTCCAAACCCGCCCAAGGACGTACAGTACTGCGGAAGTTTCAGAAGAGCTAAAGGAGAACAACAGCCAAATAATAAATATGGATCGAAATTAAAGACTAAAGGTCCCAATACACAGGCCGATAAAAGCTGCCGACAGATCTTAGCGTATTGGCCCATGTGTGGGGCCATCCGACGGGCTTCCCTGATCGATATCTTTGCGAAAGTCGGCCATATCTCAATCGGGCAGGTTAAAAAAATCCCGTCGGATCGCGGCCGCATCTGTGCGTTTATGCGGTCCCGCGATCCAACCACCGTTTCAGATGCATTATAGTCCAATTGTTGGGCCCCAGGGCCCATGATCAGCTCGATATCGGCCACTTCAATGTGGGAATATCAGGGAGAGATCCACTCGTTTGGCGACACCTTAACTTAGCTCGTATCATGAATTATGAGCGGGCTCCTAAGCGCAGCTCACAGTCTTTACTGTGAATCAGCTGAAAAGATGGGGAGCTACTGGGGCATCTTTGGAGACACAGATTTTTTTCTGTTACAGGGCTGTGATCATCCTGGGCTGGTACAGAAGCCGAAAGCATAAGGTGTAGCATTTCTCGCCTACTTCCTTGTCAAGCTTTAGTTCCCTTGAAAAAAAAAGGAATAGCCATAATTTATGGTTCAGCTCATTCATTAGAGAGGGCTGCAAACCACATTTCTGCAGCTGCACCACCATGATTCCCCAGCATTATTTGCTTTCTATCCCATCATGCTATGGGGTTAGCTTGGATCATACAGCTTGAGTAAGAGTTATTAACATTCTACTTTAAAGGGATACTGTCATGGAAAAAAATATTTTTCAAAATCAGTTAATAGTGCTGCTCCAGCAGAATTCTGCACTGAAATCTGTTTTTCAAAAGAGCAAACTGATTTTTTTTCATATTTAATTTTGAAATCTGACATATATTTTCAGTTTCCCAGGTGCCCCCATTTATGTGACCGCTGTACTGCAAGTTGGAGTGAACCCCCCTCTCTTCCCCCCCAGCAGCCAAACAAAAGAACAATGGGAAGGTAACCAGATAGCAGCTCCCTAACACAAGATAACAGCTGCCTGGTAGATCTAAGAACAGCACTCAATAGTAAAATCCAGGTCCCACTGAGACACATTCAGTCACATTGAGTAGGAGAAACAACAGCCTGCCAGAAAGCAGTTCCATCCTAAAGTGCTGGCTCTTTCTGAAATCACATGACCAGGCAAAATGACCTGGGATGGAGCCTACACACCAAAATAACAACTTGAAAAAAAATACACTTGCTGGGTTAGGAATTACATTTTACATGGTAGAGTGTATTATTTGCAGGGTAATTTAGAAAGAAAAGCTACACTATAAAAATCATGACAGGATCCCTTTAAGTTTCATATATAGGAATTTACTTAAAAATGGCATTTTCCCAAGCGAGAAGGTTTCTTAGGAGCCACTTTCTCCCCATGTGTAGGACATAGAGAGTGCCATGCGGTGCTATCCCAGAGTGCACTAGGGAAAGGGCTCCCAGACCAACAATCAGTTATAAGTGAGTCTGCTGAATCCCGACTGTCGGATATGAATGATTTAGTGAATTGCCCTACTTCTGTACATTGGGGTCACCTAGAGAGCAATGGGGGTCAGTGAGACAGTTTAATGGAGGGTTTATATCGCCTTTATAATTCTCTCTCAATGTCTTACATGCATTATTTTGAATACACAGAGTCTATGAGCCAATAGAATTGCAAGCATTTTATTGGTCGGTGCACAGAGCTTGTTATGTATAAAACAAGGAACATCTGACAACAGGACATATATGACTAATTACAGAACTGAGTGGCCAGAGCAATGCAAATGCCCAGCTGGGGGGAGTTACTAAGCTAGAGAGCTGCCTGGGGTGTTCCTCTAGTAGAATATCTTACACCCCTACTGACCATTAAGGTATTTGGCTAATGTCATAGCTCCCCCCATAGCATTCCCTTGTCTCTAAATGAAGCCTATATTCCTGGTCTGCATTGCTAACCGAAGTGTCTAGAATTCAACTAAAGTGTAATTTCCCCGTGTCGAGTCACATGCAGAATCCACGATTCCGATTCTTCTGGAGGCCATGCCTATATAGGAAACCTTCATCACACTCAGGACATTTGAATGGTTTCTCCCCGGTGTGAAGTCTCTCTTGGACAAGAAGCCACATTTGCTTTCCCCCCATGTTGCTCCGTAGATGAACCTCAATCTCATGCTTTTTGCTCAAGCCTGTGCCGCAATATGCACATTTGTGCCACGATTTGGAATGCTTTTTTTTGCGCTTTCTCTACTTATTCAGATCACGTTTATATTGTTAGATCTTTGTATTTCTTCCTCGGGTTCGGGCGGGCAGCGTCCATTTTATAGTACAGGGATTCTCAGCTGGAGTCGGAGGAGACGGGGAAGGTTTGTGGACAATAGTTTGAGAGGCATGGAAACTAAATGGTGGTAGCATGTCATTGTGTGCCGAGGTTCCAAGTGCTTTACTTTCATGATGAAACAGAGCTCTTTGTAACTTACCTTGGTTGTTTCTGTATAAATACTTTTCTGAACTCCAGTGTTAAGGGGCAGATTTAGTGCCTTTCCACAGTGCCCACATTAATCACACATTGTCCCACCTCTGCCAGCCTCAGCAGTGCATTTCGATGCCCTTGTAGAGGTCTGCCCACATTCTGGACACAATTTCGTCCCGTGTTTTTTCAGTTGTTGAGAAGGAAGTCTTCTTAGTGATTGGCTGTTGTTTATTATTTGCCAGTCCCTGTAAGGCACGATTAGAGGGTGAAGGAAGCTCTCCATGAGATGTCAAAGTGGACTTGGAAAAGCTTTGTTTTGGAGCACAGGGAGGATTTCTCTGGTGCCTGAGCAGGGCCGTCCTGTATCGATAATCTTTGCCGCATTTATGACACTGATAAGGCTTCTCATCAGAGTGAATCCGTTGGTGGATGACAAGATTGAATCTCTGGCTGAACTTTTTGCCACACTCATTGCACGTGTATGGTTTCTCTCCTGTGTGGGTTCTCTGATGGATGAGGAGTGTGGACCTTCTACAGAAGCTCTTATTGCAAACTGTGCACATGTTCTGTGTGTCCACATGGGATTTCTGGTGCTCCTTCAGTTGTTTCCAATGGACAAAATGTTTGTTGCAGTGGCCGCATCTAAACTGCTTCTCTATTGGGTGGTGATCTTTTGTAGGAATTATTGACGTACCATTGATGTGATTTTTATGCCTGCTAATGTTTTGCAGTGGAGGAGCCAACCCTCCAATGGACCTATTTTTTGATACTAAAGTAAATGGTGTTGCAATTATGGGTTTGGGGGAAACAAACAACAGAGAAGACGAGGAAAGGGGTTCGGATGTTAACGGAGGCTGAATAGTGGTTGGCTGGGTAACTTTGAGTGGCAGGGCATTCTTGAGCAACAACGTTTGAAAGTTTTTTGCCTTTTGCAGGGGGTATGTTGTAGGGATGGTTCCAACACACTTTGCCTTCTCGTGCTTAAGAAGGGTAGTCTGATAACGAAAGCTTTTATTGCACTTGGGGCAATTGTACGGCCTTTCCCCTGTGTGGATCCTCTGGTGAATAACAACATTGAATCTCTGGCTAAACCTTTTACCGCAATCGGGACAAGCGTAGGGCCTTTCTCCAGTGTGGATCCTCTGATGGACCTTAAGTATGGAGAGCCTATGAAAGCTCTTCCCGCATTCAGAGCATATAAATGCCTTGCGTTCCCGGTGGCTCCTTTCATGCTCCATAAGGATACTCAAGTCTGAGAACTGTTTGGTACAGTAGAGGCAACGCAACCAATTCTCTTCTGCTGCACATGCAGAGACACCCACTAAACTGGAGTGAGACTCATACATTTCTCTACTTGGCACTGCCGTCAAACATGATGCCCCTAAATAATTCCATGGAGAATTGTTGTATGAACTTGCAGCCTGGGCAGTGTGTCTGATCATGTGTGCATCAAACAGTGACTGGCTGGAGAAGATCTCCTTGCAATCAATACACTGGTACAGTATGTCTATCGTGCATTTATGTATATCCTGCAATAAGGTATGCTCTAAATTGTCTTTGTGGCCAGTAACTTGGTCTGGATGTGACAAGCCTTCCCTCTCTTGGAATCTATGGTTTAGGTTTCCAAGCATATGTGTGTTTTTGCCCTGATCGTGTTTTAGCTTTGCAGTCTCACTGTGATTAGTTCTCACTGGTGCTCCCTTGTCATTGCTCCATTGTGGCATCAATGCATAGCCTGCTGGATTTTGCTTTCCGTCTCCTCTCACAAGGTTGTCTTCTGGAAAACACAAAGAAATGAAATGTTTCAGGATGGGGTCAATACAAAATGTTGATGGTAACAAAAGTGGCAGACTGTTCCCCACCATCTTGACTGTATTATTCTCAGTCCACATGTTGACCAGAGATGTCACAAGCAGCAGCACCCTACCTAGTGACCACAGGGTCTTCATGATGTCCTGCATGACTTCATTGTAAAGCTCTTTCTGCCAGACCTCTAAGTGTTTCCATTCTTCTTCTGAGAAGTACACGGCCACCTCATCAAAGCTCACGTGGACCTGAAACCAAAGCATAGTGCATTTTGGTGCCTATAGGTACCTATAGGTATATATCTTCCTGACTAGGAACTGGGGCATCTGTCAAGTGCTGGAAAGGTTATGGAGACCCAAAGTTGGAGATTGCACATATACACAGCACATGCTACTATAGAGATATCACGTACCTTCCTATGGTCCATTATCAAGAACCTTCTAGTTGTGTTGTTCCTCTACCCCACACAGTCTCAGTGCCGGCAAACTGTCTGAAGACAACAGAGGTGAAATAAAGCAAAAGACAAATGACAGTGAGTGTGTGTGGTGGGAAACAGATCTCATGGTGGATCAACATTCATTATGTACAAGAGGGTGATCGTTACAAGATGCTCCTCCCTAACATAACATCATCTTAGGTCTCCTCCTGCTACACAACAAAGCCTCATATATAAACATCACAATGGGTTGTATCTTTCTTAGCACACACTCTGCTCTGCCCTCCCTAACACCCTCCTGCATTGTAACAACATTGTCAACAACAAACAGTGTTCCTCCCAACCTGAATACAACTGCAGTCTCTCCTAACAGCACATTGTACTCCATCCTCTCTGCCCTGTGCATTAGTGATGTGAGGGTCATGAAAAACTCGTCCCACACCCGACTCTAAACCACAAAATACTGTCATTGCTGGTCCTGAACCCACAACTTCCCACTCTGTATTTTACTTCTGCATGAGCCTCCGGTTCCAAGACAGGGAATATTAAGGAGCAGAGGGGAGTGCACTTCTATTGTATGACCCACACCCAGTGACCTGCAGGTAAACCAGTGGGTGCCATGGTTTTGGGTCAACCCGCTATCAGGTATTGCTGGGATTAGAGCCAGGGACCTTTGGGTTTCTTGCTCTATACCTTAACCATTTGGCCAGGTGAGCAGCCGGTAGGGTTACTCGCTATGTGTAACCTGGTCTCTGAACCCCAGCCCAGCTGCTGCCTGTTTGGCCTCTGCAGCCCCAACCCAGCTGCTGCCTAGTTGCAATTAGCCAATCAGGGCTGACTCTTCCCTATTTAAGGGCAGCACTTAGACCACTCCTTGCCAGAGCATTGTATGGTTTCTCCCTAGTACTGTGGCAGTGCCCCTAACTAGGTAGTTCTAGCTCTTGCCCCTTATTCCTCCTCGCCTTTGTCTGCTTTTCTTGCTTTACCTTATCTTGTACCTTCCCAGCCTTGACCTTGATCTGACCCTACCTTGTACCCCTCTCTTGCTATACTCTGCTCCAGTCCTATCTTGCTCCAGTCCTGTCTCCTCCATCCCTCCCCCCAATCTGTACCAGTGTCTCCTCCATCCCAGCCCCAATCTGTACCAGTGTCTCCTCCATCCCTCCCCCCAATCTGTACCAGTGTCTCCTCCATCCCTCCCCCAATCTGTACCAGTGTCTCCTCCATCCCTCCTCCAATCTGTACCAATGTCTCCTCCATCCCTCCCCCAATCTGTACCAGTGTCTCCTCCATCCCTCCCCCAATCTGTACCAGTGTCTCCTCCATCCCTCCCCCAATCTGTACCAATGTCTCCTCCATCCCTCCCCCCAATCTGTACCAATGTCTCCTCCATCCCTCCCCCCAATCTGTACCAGTGTCTCCTCCATCCCTCCCCCAATCTGTACCAGTGTCTCCTCCATCCCTCCTCCAATCTGTACCAATGTCTCCTCCATCCCTCCCCCAATCTGTACCAGTGTCTCCTCCATCCCTCCCCCAATCTGTACCAGTGTCTCCTCCATCCCTCCCCCAATCTGTACCAGTGTCTCCTCCATCCCTCCCCCAATCTGTACCAGTGTCTCCTCCATCCCTCCTCCAATCTGTACCAGTGTCTCCTCCATCCCTCCCCCAATCTGTACCAGTGTCTCCTCCATCCCTCCCCCAATCTGTACCAGTGTCTCCTCCATCCCTCCCCCAATCTGTACCAGTGTCTCCTCCATCCCTCCCCCAATCTGTACCAGTGTCTCTCCATCCCCCCAATCTGTACCAGTGTCTCCTCCAGCCCTCCCCCAATCTGTACCAGTGTCTCCTCCATCCCTCCCCCCAATCTGTACCAGTATCTCCCCCATCCCTCCCCCAATCTGTACCAGTGTCTCCTCCATCCCTCCCCCAATCTGTACCAGTGTCTCCTCCATCCCTCCCCCCAATCTGTACCAGTATCTCCCCCATCCCTCCCCCAATCTGTACCAGTGTCTCCTCCAGCCCTCCCCCAATCTGTACCAGTGTCTCCTCCATCCCTCCCCCAATCTGTACCAGTGTCTCCTCCATCCCTCCCATAATCTGTACCAGTGTCTCCTCCATCCCTCCCCCAATCTGTACCAGTGTCTCCTCCATCCCAGCCCCATGCAGTGCTCCCTGTAGGAAGCCACACCTTTACCTCTCTATACCTGCGACTGTCACATCCCTCCCCCAATGTGTCCCAACGTCGTTCTGCAACACTTCTCTCATAAAGGGAAAAGGCATCTCTCACAGCAGCACAGAGTGGAACCGCCTCCTCCCAGCATGCACTGCCCCAAGCGCTTCACTCGCAGCTGTTGCCTTCCTGGTTATTATGCGAGATGGGGAAAACTACAATTACCGGCATGCACTGGGCCAGCGTCTCTCATTATGTCGAGCGCCCCCTGCTGGCTGCTGTGTGTATAGCGAGTTATGTAAAACGGACTGACAGACTCACAGGCAGGAGGGAGGCGGGGAAGAGAGGGGGAGGGGAGTGGAAGGAGATTTATACAAGATCAATGACATTTCACTAATCGATTTCCTCCTGTGTCTCTTTCATTTCTCTCAACTGCAGCAGCTGCCCCAACCTTCATGTTTTCTTCCCCTTTAAATTAACTCTTAGTAGGATCTAGAGAGGGATATTGTGAGACAATTTGCAATTGGTTTTCATTTTATATTATTTGTGCTTTTTGCTGATTTAGCTTTTTATTCAGCAGCTCTTCAGTTGGGAATATCAGCCATCTGGTTGCTAGGGTCCAAATTCCCCTAGCAACCATGCACTGATTTGAATAAGAGACTGGAATATGAATAGGAGAGACCTGAATAGAAAGAGGAGGAATAAAAAGTAACAATATTCATAATTGTCCAGAGCATTTGTTTTCACACGGGGTCAGTGACCCCCCACTTGAAATCTTGAAAGAGGGAAAATAACATGTAACATACCAAAAATTACTTCATTATAGGACATTAGTTGGTCAGTATTTGTCAGGGCCGCCATTAGAAATCACGGGGCCCCGTACAACAAAATTTTTGGGGCCCCCTGGGCCCCGCCCACACTGACGACCAAGCTCCACCCCATATCCCGCCCACTCCACATCGCAGTTAAAAGACCACACAGACATCAGCGCTAAAAAAGTAAGCCCCCCACACAAGTTGTAAAAAGCTATTGATGATCAGGGCCCCCTTATAAAAAATTGGGGCCCCAAACAAAAACAAAAAAAATTAAAAAAAAAAAACATTGGTGGCAGGGGCCCCCTAAAAAGTTAAAAACAAATTGGGGCCCCAAAAAAAAATTTGAAAAAAAAATAATTTTTTTTTTGAAAAAAAACAAAACATTGGCGGCAAGGGCCCCCTTATAAGTTAAAAACAAATTGGGGGCCCCAAAAAAAAATTTGAAAAAAAAATTTTTTTTTTTTGAAAAAAAACAAAACATTGGCGGCAGGGGCCCCCTTATAAGTTAAAAACAAATTGGGACCCCAAAACAAATTGTAAAAAAAAAAAATTTTTTTTTTTTTAAAAAAAACTGGTGGTAGGGGCCCCCTTACAAGTTAAAAAAAATTGGGGCCCCCAATGCTCCAGTCCGACCCTGGTTGCTTAGAATTGTGTTTCCTTTAATTGGGAAAAAAATGTTGGGGTTGATATTCCCTTTAAGGCCAGAAATCCCTCCCACTTCTCCCTAATCTCCAGGTGTGTTTGACCCTCACAATGAACTTTGTCTTCTCTGATAAAACATGTGCCCCCCCCCATAGCTGTCCCTTAAAGGGGATGTTCACCTTCCAAACACTTTTTTCAGTTCAATTGTTTTTTGATTGTTCCCCAGAAATAGACTTTTTTCAATTACTTTCCATTATTTTTTACTGTTTTTCCAAAAATCTAAGTGTAAAGTGTAATGTCGGTGTCTCTGGTGTTTGAGTGACAGCTCAGTAATTCAGGTGCAGATTCTGTTACAATTTTACAACATTGAGTTGATCCATTTCTCAGCAGCATCTCTGGAGTATCAGTAACTATTGTATCAAGTCTAACAGCTGCTTGTAATGAAACCCAGAGATTCTGCTCAGCAGGGACACAGTTAAGAAATGGATCAACTAAATGTATCATTGTAGAACAGTTTACAGGGTCGGCGACCCACTCCTCCCAGAGCTGCTTTGCTTTAAAAGGTGAAAAATGACACTTTACACTCCAATATTAGAAAAACGTTCACACATAGAAAATAGAAAGTAATTGGAAAAAGTCTTTATTTCTGGTGATCTGTGTGAAACCAACTAAGTTGTCTGAAGGTGAACTACCCCTTTAAATCATACGCCATGTGAATAGTAATACAGCCCTGCTCCCCCAGTGGCCGCCCCGTGTATTATATCTGCTCCCTCCAGTTGTTTCCCCACCGACACAATGTTAGTGAGTCGCAACAGCAGTGATATTGTGTGTTATTTTGTGTTATTGTGTGATATTGTGTGTTATTGGTATCTGTGATGTTGTGTGTTATTGTGTGATATTGTGTGTTATTTTGTTTTATTGTGTGATATTGTGTGATGTGTGTGAGAGTGTGATATTGTGTGTTATTGTGTGTGAGTGTGTGATATTGTGTAATATTGTGTGTTATTGTGTAATATTGTGTGTTATTGTGTGATATTGTGTGATGCGTGTTATTGTGGAATATTCTGTGTTATCGTGTGATATTGTGTGTGATATTGTGTGTTGTTGTGTGATATTGTGTGTGAGTGTGTGTTATTGTGTGATATTGTGTAATATTGTGTGTTATTGTGTGTCATTGTGTGTTGTGTGCTATTGTGTGTTATTGTGTGATGTGTGTTATTGTGTGATGTTGTGTGATGTGTGTTATTGTGTGATGTTGTGTGTTATTGTGTGTTATTGTGTGATATTGTGTGATATTGTGTGTTATTGTGTGATATTGTGTGTTATTGTGTGATGTTGTGTGTTATTGTGTGATTTTGTGTGATGTGTGTTATTGTGTGATGTGTGTTATTGTGTGATATTGTGTGTGAGTGTGATATTGTGTGATGTTGTGTGTTGTGTGTTATTGTGTGATATTGTGTGTGTTATTGTGTGATATTGTGTAATATTGTGTGTTATTGTGTGTTGTTGTGTGCTATTGTGTGATAGTGTGTTATTGTGTGATGTTGTGTGTTATTGTGTGATATTGTGTGATATTGTGTGATGTTGTGTGTTATTGTGTGATGTTGTGTGTTATTGTGTGCTATTGTGTGCTATTGTGTGATATTGTGTGTTATTGTGTGATATTGTGTGTTATTGTGTGATGTTGTGTGTTATTGTGTGATTTTGTGTGATGTGTGTTATTGTGTGATGTTGTGTGTTGTTGTGTGATATTGTGTGATATTGTGTGTGAGAGTGTGATATTGTGTGATATTGTGTGTGAGAGTGTGATATTGTGTGCTATTGTGTGTTATTGTGTGATATTGTGTGTTATTGTGTGATGTTGTGTGTTATTGTGTGATGTTGTGTGTTATTGTGTGATATTGTGTGATATTGTGTGTTATTGTGTGATGTTGTGTGTTATTGTGTGATGTTGTGTGATATTGTGTGTTATTGTGTGATATTGTGTGATATTGTGTGTTATTGTGTGATATTGTGTTATTGTGTGATATTGTGTGATATTGTGTGTAACTGGTATCTGCCAGGGTGGGACTGGGGAGACATCTGTTGTTTACAGTCCGAGCTGAAAGGGATATTTGAATAAAACAGGCCCTGCAGGAAGAGGAGGGGGAGGGGTCAGCATTGGGGGGGAAAGATTTAGGAATTTTCTTTCTGTTTCCCTTATTAATCCTGAGAGAGACTCCGAGGAGCTGACGAGCTTCTGCCATGGGGACCCTGCGATTCCTGCTGTTATGGGGGTGTCTGACCCTCCTGCTGCCCCTGATGGTTCCTGCCCATTCCCAGACCAGACAAGGGGTGAGTACACTTTGGGGGGACAAAAAAGAAATTGGGGGGACAGGGAATGTGACAGGGACAATGTACTAAAATCCTATTCATTCTCTTCCCTAGTTGAAGGGTAAGGAAAAGGAAGGCAAATTTCGGGGCTCTGATTTGGGAATCACAGTCCCCCCCATGTGCAGTTTAGTGGGACACCCCTGTATGACACATTATATAAGGGGTACAGTCCAGACACCTCACATTTAAAGACATATTGTACTTTTCTATTCTTCAGAAATTTGGGGAAATCAATTTAATGGGGTGGTTCACCTTTAAGTTAACTTTTATTATGTTGTAAGATGGGCAATTTTAAGCAATGTTTCAATTGGTCTTCGTTTTTTCTTATATATATATATATATATATATATATATATATATATATATATTTTTTTTTTTTTTTAATTATTTGCTGCTTCTTTTGACTCTTTCCAGCTTTCATATGGGGGTCACTGACCCATCTTAAAAATACTCTGTAAGGCTACAAATATATTGTTATTACTACTTTGTATTCCTCCTCTTTTTATTCAGGCCTCTCCTATTCATATTCCAGTCTCTTACGCAAATCAGTGCATGGTTGCTAGGGGAATATGGACCCTAGCAACCAGATGGCTGAAATTGCAAACTGGAGGGCCGCTGAATAAAAAGCTAAATAACTCAAAACCCCCAAAATAATAAAAGATGAAAAGTAGTTGCAAATTGTCTGAGACGATCCCTCTCTACATCCTACTAACAGTTAATTCAGTCTTTCTGTGCTTGTATAGAAAATGTAATCAAATGGTAAAATGGGGGTAGTTCCCCTTTAAATGAACTAAGTATGATGCAGACAGTGATGTTCTGAGACAATTTGCAATTGGGCTTCATTTTTTTTGTGGTTTTGGAATGATGTAGCTTTTTGTTCAGCAATTCTCCAGATTGGAATTTCAGCAGCTGTCTGGTTGCTTGGGTCCGATTTACCCTAGCAACCAGGTAGTGGTTTTGAAATGAGAGACTGGAAGATGAATAGGAGAAGCCTGAATAGAAAGATAATTGAGTAAAATAACAATAACGAGTAAAAAAATAACAATAACATTGTAGCCTTACAGAGTAATAGTGTTTTGGCTGCTGGGGTCACTGACCCCCATTTGAAAGCTGGAAAGGGGTAGAAGAGTAAGGCATATAACTCGGAATTTATACAAAACAAAGATAAGTTGAAAAGTCATTAAGAATAGAACATATAAAAGGTAATGCAGCTGCAATACCCTTTGATTGTCTTTATGTTTGCTTTCTCTGACGGTGCAGCAGTCCTGCCTTGCTTTATGGCTGAGATTCTAGTTCTATGTATGAGGAATCTGCTGCAATGACTGGTGTGTCTCCCTCAATAACACACTGTCCCATTATAATGAGGAATGTGAAAAGCTTCATCAGAGCATGTGACGTTCAATCTGTTGAGTCATGTGGCTCCTTTGAAGTTCAAAGAAACTTTTATTATGTGACTTCTGGGGGTGTTTAATCCATTTCCTGAGATGCACAACAGTGTGACCTGCTTTCCTTCTCACACACACCTCCTCATCCACAATGACAGGCTCAGGAATCTGAATTCTCCATTAAGTTTGCTCATAGGGAGATAAAACTATGGCAGCATAGGTATTCCTCTGTACTAAGCACAATTCAGCAGGAACAGTCCCCTAAGTTTGCTCATAGTCTGTACAGAGAGATCCCATAAAACTATGACAGCATAGGTATTCCCTGTACTAAGCACAATTCAGCAGGAACAGTCCCTAAGTTTGCTCATAGTCTGTACAGAAAAATCCCATAAAACTATGGCAGCATAGGTATTCCCTGTACTAAGCACAATTCAGCAGGAACAGTCCCCTAAGTTTGCTCATAGTCTGTACAGAGAGATCCCATAAAACTATGACAGCATAGGTATTCCCTGTACTAAGCACAATTCAGCAGGAACAGTCCCTAAGTTTGCTCATAGTCTGTACAGAGAGATCCCATAAAACTATGGCAGCATAGGTATTCCCTGTACTAAGCACAATTCAGCAGGAACAGTCCCCTAAGTTTGCTCTGATATTATTCATTTGACTGTTCGCAGTGACACATTTAATGTCTGTATATTAAAGTTTAATACTCTGTATCTTATCAATTTTAGGATAATTTGGATTCAGTCAAGAGGCAAATCTCCAAAAATGATCGTCACACAAACAGAAGGAATGAAAATAAGGAGGTAAGACAAGGACAAATGGTTAGTCACTAACTTGTAACTAAAGGTGACAATAGACGTTTCAATTCACGAGCAGACTGATGTCCAAGTCTTCTACTGATATCGGTCGTCTTATCTCCCACCATAGACACACTGAATATCATATGGAACTTCATTGTCAATATGGGCAGGTGGCAACAGTAGGACAAGATGAAAACAACAGAGCTGATGTTGAATGTAGGCCAGATGGTGATATTATAGTAATTTGGAAATATGGAGACATTTGGTTCAAGATGGAGACAGTAGGTCAAGATGGAGATCATAGAGCAAGATGGAGATCATAGAGCAAGATGGAAACAGTAGGTCAAGATGGAGATTATAGAGCAAGATGGAAACAGTAGGTCAAGATGGAGATTATAGAGCAAGATGGAAACAGTAGGGCAAGATGGTGATATTGGAGCCAGATGGAGACAGTAGGTCAAGATGGAGATCATAGAGCAAGATGGATACAGTAGGTCAAGATGGTGATATTGGAGGAAGATGGAGAGGGTAGAGCAGGATGGTGATATTGGAGCAATATGGAAAGAGTAGGTCAAGATGGAGATCAAAGGTCAAGATGGAGAAAGTAGGGCAAGATGGTGACATTGGAGCAAGATGGATACAGTAGGTCAAGATGGAGATCATAGGTAAAGATGGAGAAAATAGGGCAAGATGGTGACATTGGAGCAAGATGGAGATCATAGGTCTAGATGAAGAGAGTAGGACAAGATGGTGACATTGGAGCAAGATGGAGAGAGTATGGCACGATGGAGAAAGCAGGGCAAGATGGAGAGAGTAGGGCAAGATTGTGACACTGGAGCAAGATGGAGACAGGTGAAGCAGAAGAACCAGATGGAGACAGCAGGGCAGGATGGAGAGTGTGGGACAAGACTCAAACTTTATATCATAAAGGGGAAAGTCCTCTTTGCCCCAGGCCCCGACACAACTGAAGATGTGACTACAGCAACAGATTTAAAGAATGTCCCCTTTAAACAGAGATTAGTAAGAACATGTGGAGTTTGGGTGCTTATTTGTGTCCCAGTACAAAGAGCGAGTACCCAAAGGGGGTAAATAGCAGATGTTCTTCTGATACAAAGACTTGTCAGGACAAGCTGCTTCCTATATGAAGGAATGTTCCATTGTGTAGCTCAGGATGGGGGGGGCGTAATAATCAAGGGATTATACCACATCCTGTTTATATGGGACTTTCATCTGCCTCCTACAATTCACTGGTCTGTGAAGACTCCAGCGTAACGCCCTGTGTGGGGGTTTATATGTATTGATCCATAGACAAGAGTAATTTGCTTGTTTGGAACATCAAAAATACATTTATCTCTCAGTAATTCCATGAGACAAATGCATTGTGGCCCTCTATCCGCTGTAGGGCCCAGATTTATACTCATGGGAGGCTTCTGAGCTTGTGGTGGGGTCAGTCCCTGGCAGTTACTCACAACATAATGCAGATGTGGATAAAGGGATGGCGTGCGAACCTGCGGCACACTTCATTTACTGTTGCACAACCCACTAAATAAACACAGGTGGCCACGGTTACTTAACAGAGCCAAGTGTTTTGTTCCCTCAGTATGAATTGTACTCCGTTGTTATGTATGCCATAGGAGGATCATGGGAGCTGTAGTTTAGGAGCAGCTAGAGAGATGCCTCCCTTCTTTGCTCACAAAATGTGTTGCCTTTTTTCTCTTGGTGTCGGGTGGACCCTCTCTTCTCATGGACACTCCTCAAGGTGACGCGTCGCACTTGGGCCTTTTCTGCTGAACAGGACCTTACCAAACTCAAACTGGTAAGTGTCCAATAACTGTATCTACCCCATCTGGGGCTCTTCCAGTGTGCCTGCCCCTCTCTGGGGCTCTTCCACTGTCCTTGCCCCCCTCTGGGGCTCTTCCACTGTCCTTGCCCCTCTCTGAAGCTCTTCCAGTGTGCCTGCCCCCTTCTGGGGCTCTTCCAGTGTGCCTGCCCCACTCTGGGGCTCTTCTAGTGTGCCTGCCCCCCTCTGGGGCTCTTCCAGTGTGCCTGCCTCCCTCTGGGGCTCTTCCAGTGTGTTTGCCCCCCCCTCTGGGGCTCTTCCAGTGTGCCTGCCCCCCTCTGGGGCTCTTCCAGTGTGCCTGCCCCCCTCTGGGGCTCTTCCAGTGTGCCTGCCCCCCTCTGGGGCTCTTCCAGTGTGCCTGCCCCCCTCTTGGCTCTTCCAGTGTGCCTGCCCCCCTCTGGGGCTCTTCCAGTGTGCTTGCCCCCCTCTGGGGCTCTTCCAGTGTGCTTGCCCCCCTCTGGGGCTCTTCTAGTGTGCCTGCCCCCTCTGGGGCTCTTCCAGTGTGCCTGCCCCCCTCTGGGGCTCTTCCAGTGTGCCTGCCCCCCTCTTGGCTCTTCCAGTGTGCTTGCCCCCCTCTGGGGCTCTTCTAGTGTGCCTGCCCCCCTCTGGGGCTCTTCCAGTGTGCCTGCCCCCCTCTGGGGCTCTTCCAGTGTGACTGCCCCCCTCTGGGGCTCTTCCAGTGTGACTGCCCCCCTCTGGGGCTCTTCCAGTGTGACTGCCCCCCTCTGGGGCTCTTCCAGTGTATTTTTGCTCCCAGTAGAACTCTACAGTGTAAAGGAAATACCTTATTGAGATGAAACATTTGCCATAAAATGACTAGGAACATCCTCTAGGCAAGTGAATCGAGTTTACCCAGTTACAAGGTCAGGTACAGACCTCTGAGTCTTTGTACTTCCTGTTCCTGTGCTGTTCTCTTTCCCATGGTCAAGTTTAGGTTTGTGTAAAGACAGATGATGAGATCTCCATTGCCCTGGTCTGTAACAATAGTGTAAATCAGGTATATGGAGCTTTACACTGCTCCAGGGGACTCTTTGTTCTGAATACTTTACACTGCCTTTCTCAGCCTATAGAGACCAGGGCAGTGGGTAAATTCCGTTTGGCTGGTTCTAAATCCCACCCTCTTGCCTGACCAAGAGAAAGAGAACAGCCCAGAAGCAGGAAGTAGAGGGAATATGAGCTCTTGGGCACTAGGGATGACCTGACCATACTGTATATAGAAGCCACATTATTTTAACTCTTGCATACATGGAATATTAGGAAATAAAAGCATGGAGGAGCAGTGTTCTGCCTGACTTCTCATCTAATTAAATTCCACTCTCTCTCCCGTTTTTTCCTTATTGTGAAATATCTTTTGGTTGCTGGACAACATCAAGTCGAAACCTCGCCCTGGATACTTATCTTCTGTATCAGTCCTAGACACCCCCAATATACTGGTAAGTGCTCTCTTGCTGTAAATACTCCTGCTATAAGTCCTGCTATAAAGCATAGTTCATCCCCTTGGGTAAGTGAGTCCACTCTCCTGCCGGTACTTACCCTGCTACAGAAATATTTTTCAATTTCGCTGCTCTCTTTCCCATGGGCAGGTAATGGGTGGGGCTTGAGCTCACTCAAAAAGTTAGTTTGGAATTTCTACCCATTGATCTTAATGGGCAGTGTAAAACATGCAGGTGTAGCTGGGTAAGTGTAAGTGGGGAGGGTGTGTAAGGACAAAATGCTGAAACTTGCCCTGTGTTTTCATCCCAGGGCTGTATCTTTGCCTCGTGACACTTTAACAGACATGTTTCCCTTTTATTTTACCAAAGATTGAACCTGATGGATGAGTCTTTTTTTCCAACCCTATCTGTTACCAACATTTTAGTGTAAAGAATAGTCTCATTCAGGGACGTAACTATAGAGAAAGCAGACCCTGAGACTGTAGGGGGGCCACAAGTCAACCTCAAAACATTTTGGAAGCCTGAAAAATAATTTGTTGAGGTGCCCAGTCATATCTAGTTATGCTATTGGTCTCATTGCAGTATAAACACAGCAGCATAGGTAAGTGGGAGGAGCTAGGAGGTGTGGCTTTACGTGATATAATTCAAATATTTTTCAAACTTAAAGGGTATATAAACCCAAAAGGAAAAAGTTGCCTACTGATAGAAAATGGCATTCTGAGCAACTTCCCAATATCAATTTGTTGCTGATTCTTGTTGATTTTAATTTGTGAGTAAATGTAGTTGCTATAGAGAGCAGTGTGTTTCTGGCCATTTCTCTATTCCCAGCTCTGAATCTTGAAACAATGTAGCAAATTTCCCCAGCTGTAAATCAGCTGCTTCTGTTACATTGTATCAAAAATGCTGGGAATAGAAATGGCCGCACACACACTGCTTCCTATAGCAACAACATTTACTCACAACATTATAGTCAGTGACAATGAGGAATAAATGGATATTGGGAACTTGCTCAGAATGCCATTTTCTTTCATTGGGCAACATTTTAATTTGGGTTTAAATCGCCTTTAAATCATTCTGTATATGTGGCCATTAATATTTGGGGTACTGCTCGATCTCTTGTTTCTACATTTTTATCTCCTTGCTGGTAGGGACTGGCTTATTTGTTATCACTTAGCCCCCCTCAATTTCTTTGTCATTACTATGCTGAATAGAAAGACCCAGAACCCTCTCCCTTTGTTTTAGGATTTATCCAAAACTTCCCTGGAGAATATACGGAGAAAGAGGCAATCTAATGGGAAGAAGAATGGAAAGCCTAGGAAGCCGTGTCCTGGCTGCTACTCTCCCATGGCAAGGCCACAGAGACAGAAAAGGGTAAGCATTAAAACAACTCAAGTGGGGGGTGGGTTTGGGAGGAGCCTATATTTTACATATGATTCTGTACCCCAATATTTACAATACAGCTCCACCACCCTTCTTTAGAATGATCATTGAAATTAGAGCAATGGCAAAACTTCTATCATGATACTAGTTGGGACCATGACCCATCTTAGGAAAGAGAGCAGCCCAGGAGCAGGAATACTGAATGTTAAATTGACCCACGTTATATCCAAGTTGGAGTTTCCCTTTGTGTAAAGTTGCAAGTTCCTCGTAGCTCCTAAAGCTGCCACTATCAGGCCAGACAACTTGGCTCAGCACATGTAGCTACTACAGTGGGGCTATTAGCCTCAAACTGGCCAAATAGGTCAACCATATTCCTTACTTACACCAGAGAGGTGCTTTTTATAATTGTTTCCACAAAGAGAACAGAAACAAAGGAAATTTCTTGTTCCACTTCCAGCCTGAGGGCATCTGGACATATGTTTTGGTGGCCGAGGATGAGTAGAGTATAACAGTGCTTTATTAGCAGGCTCATGCAGCCATTACACAACAGTAAGCAACTCTAACACCACAAGCTGTATAGAAAGTATGCACAGAATAAGTCTTGAGCACAGTGACATCTACAGGCCATTTGTATAAACACCACATATTCCCCCTATAGTAGGAAAGCATTTGGACAAATGTAATAAATAACAACAATGCATCTTAAAGCAATATTATGAATTCTTCACATCACATAGTCTTCGGTCCATGCCGATAGTTTTCTGATTCACTCAGTACGCCTTATAGGTTCACTTTCTTCAGGCCTATTGCAGTTGACATCAGGAGTAGGAAAATGTCCTTCATCAAATGGAGCTTCTCCAAAGTCATATCTAACAGGAGCAAATTTGTTATGTTTTGGTAGCCGAGGATGAGTAGAGTATAACAGTGCTTTATTAGCAGACTCATGCAGCCATTACACAGCCATTACACAACAGTAAGCAACTCTTACACCACAAGCTGTATAGAAAGTATGCACAGTATAATTCTTATCTCGTGTATCAGTCCTAGACACCCCCAATATACTGGTAAGTGCTCTCTTGCTGTAAATACTCCTGCTATAAGTCCTGCTACAATGCATAGTTCATCCCCTTGAGTAAGTGAGTCCACTCTCCTGCCAGTACTTACCCTGCTACAGAAATATTTTTCAATTTCGCTGCTCCTGGGCTGCTCTCTTTCCCATGTTCAGGTAATGGGTGGGGCTTGAGCTCGAGCTCACTCAAAAAGTTAGTTTGGAATTTCTACCCATTGATCTTAATGGGCAGTGTAAAACATGCAGGTGTAGCTGGGTAAGTGTAAGTGGGGAGGGTGTGTAAGGACAAAATGCTGAAACTTGCCCTGTGTTTTCATCCCAGGGCTGTATCTTTGCCTCATGACACTTTAACAGACATGTTTCCCTTTTATTTTACCAAAGATTGAACCTGATGGATGAGAGTCTTTTTTTCCAACCCTATCTGTTACCAACATTTTAGTGTAAAGAATAGTCTCATTCAGGGACGTAACTATAGAGAAAGCAGACCCTGAGACTGTAGGGGGGCCACAAGTCAACCTTAAAACATTTTGGAAGCCTGAAAAATAATTTGTTGAGGGGCCCAGTCATATCTAGTTATGCTATTGGTCTCATTGCAGTATAAACACACAACAGCAGCATAGGTAAGTGGGAGGAGCTAGGAGGTGTGGCTTTACGTGATATAATTCAAATATTTTTCAAACTTAAAGGGTATATAAACCCAAAAGGAAAAAGTTGCCTACTGATAGAAAATGGCATTCTGAGCAATTTCCCAATATAAATTTGTTGCTGATTCTTGTTGATTTTAATTTGTGAGTAAATGTAGTTGCTATAGAGAGCAGTGTGTTTCTGGCCATTTCTCTATTCCCAGCTCTGAATCTTGAAACAATGTAGCAAATTCCCCCAGCTGTAAATCAGCTGCTTCTGTTACATTGTATCAAAAATGCTGGGAATAGAAATGGCCGCACACACACTGCTTCCTATAGCAACAACATTTACTCACAACATTATAGTCAGTGACAATGAGGAATAAATGGATATTGGGAACTTGCTCAGAATGACATTTTCTTTCATTGGGCAACATTTTAATTTGGGTTTAAATCACCTTTAAATCATTCTGTATACGTGGCCATTAATATTTGGGGTACTGCTCGATCTCTTGTTTCTACATTTTTATCTCCTTGCTGGTAGGGACTGGCTTATTTGTTATCACTTAGCCCCCCTCAATTTCTTTGTCATTACTATGCTGAATAGAAAGACCCAGAACCCTCTCCCTTTGTTTTAGGATTTATCCAAAACTTCCCTGGAGAATATACGGAGAAAGAGGCAATCTAATGGGAAGAAGAATGGAAAGCCTAGGAAGCCGTGTCCTGGCTGCTACTCTCCCATGGCAAGGCCACAGAGACAGAAAAGGGTAAGCATTAAAACAACTCAAGTGGGGGGTGGGTTTGGGAGGAGCCTATATTTTACATATGATTCTGTACCCCAATATTTACAATACAGCTCCACCACCCTTCTTTAGAATGATCATTGAAATTAGAGCAATGGCAAAACTTCTATCATGATACTAGTTGGGACCATGACCCATCTTAGGAAAGAGAGCAGCCCAGGAGCAGGAATACTGAATGTTAAATTGACCCACGTTATATCCAAGTTGGAGTTTCCCTTTGTGTAAAGTTGCAAGTTCCTCGTAGCTCCTAAAGCTGCCACTATCAGGCCAGACAACTTGGCTCAGCACATGTAGCTACTACAGTGGGGCTATTAGCCTCAAACTGGCCAAATAGGTCAACCATATTCCTTACTTACACCAGAGAGGTGCTTTTTATAATTGTTTCCACAAAGAGAACAGAAACAAAGGAAATTTCTTGTTCCACTTCCAGCCTGAGGGCATCTGGACATATGTTTTGGTGGCCGAAGATGAGTAGAGTATAACAGTGCTTTATTAGCAGGCTCATGCAGCCATTACACAACAGTAAGCAACTCTAACACCACAAGCTGTATAGAAAGTATGCACAGAATAAGTCTTGAGCACAGTGACATCTACAGGCCATTTGTATAAACACCACATATTCCCCCTATAGTAGGAAAGCATTTGGACAAATGTAATAAATAACAACAATGCATCTTAAAGCAATATTAAGTATTCTTCACATCATATAGTCTTCGGTCCATGCCGATAGTTTTCTGATTCTCTCAGTACGCCTTATAGGTTCACTTTCTTCAGGCCTATTGCAGTTGACATCAGGAGTAGGAAAATGTCCTTCATCAAATGGAGCTTCTCCAAAGTCATATCTAACAGGAGCAAATTAGTTATGTTTTGGTAGCCGAGGATGAGTAGACTCGTGCAGCCATTACACAACAGTAAGCAACTCTAACACCACAAGCTGTATAGAAAGTATTCACAGTATAATTCTTGTGCACAGTGACATCTACAGGCCATTTGTATAAACACCACAGGTGGCACCTCATTACTAAGAAGGGTTCCCTATGCATCATTAGTGATGTCACCGGCTCCCTTGCTAATACCCCGCTCCCTAGATGCCTCAGACGGGGCCACCCTGGGTCGGATAAGGTGAGTACCCCCGGGACACTACAGGAACATTTCTATAGATAACATCGCTTGCTGATACCAAACTGCATGGGGGCAGAAGGCTGCAGCATCCACCATTTTTGTTTTAAATGGCAGAAAAGTAGAAACAAGGATGTGACTAATAACCCTCCTGAGATGTGCGCGGGCTGCTTTCACCCCCTGGCGCGATCATTAAAGCCGAAGGTGAGTGGTGATTTAATGCCCCTCCAAACTGAAGCCGCACAATTGTGCAAACAAGTTCAGTTCTGCTTTGCTTCTGCTGCTTCCTGTGCTTGAATGGGGGAGCGCATTCCTGGGACACAAGCGGTGGCCTCTATTTCCTTTCTGGCAAACAACAGCAGCAGCAGCCCTGACTTGCTTTATGGCACGGGATTGACATTGGCAATACATGTTCTGACTTGCAATATCCACGTTGCACCTTCACTGCTCCTGTTCTCCTGAAGGATCCCCAATAGTTACATGTAATATACGCGCAAATAACTTACATGAACATTGATATAGGGCGGCTCAACTTATAATATTACTTATGTTATATTATAATGAATCTGTGTGTTCTAGATGAACTGCGACTCTCCCCAGTGATGCTAACAAGTTCAATAGAATATATGAAACGTATTGCAAAAAACAACAAATATGTGCAAGATTTAAAGGAAAAGTAAACGCTCGGAATTTTTTCCTTTGCCGATCTTTTTCACAGTTCCTCCACTGGATCATCAAATCAAGATACAATTAATGATCAGCGCCACAGGCTATGGAAAAAAAACTAATAACAGAACCTAGTGCAATGTGGTTAAAGGGATACTGTCATGGGAAAATATTTTTTTTTTCAAAATGAATCAGTTAATAGTGCTGCTCCAGTAGAATTCTGCACTGAAATCCATTTCTCAAAAGAGCAAACAGATTTTTTTATATTCAATTTTGAAATCTGACATGGGGCTAGACATATTGTCAATTTCCCAGCTGCCCCAAGTCATGTGACTTGTGCTCTGATAAACTTCAATCACTCTTTACTGCTGTACTGCAAGTTGGAGTGATATCCCCCCCTCCCTTTCCCCCCCAGCAGCCAAACAAAAGAACAATGGGAAGGTAACCAGATAGCAGCTCCCTAACACAAGATAACAGCTGCCTGGTAGATCTAAGAACAACACTCAATAGTAAAATCCAGGTCCCACTGAGACACATTCAGTTACATTGAGAAGGAAAAACAGCAGCCTGCCAGAAAGCATTTCTCTCCTAAAGTGAATGCACAAGTCACATGACCAGGGGCAGCTGGGAAATTGACAATATGTCTAGCCCCATGTCAGATTTCAAAATTGAATATAAAAAAATCTGTTTGCTCTTTTGAGAAATGGATTTCAGTGCAGAATTCTGCTGGAGCAGCACTATTAACTGATGTGGTTTGAAAAAAACATATTTTCTGATGACAGGATCCCTTTAATATTTAGTGCAATCACCAAAGTGTTACAACACTAATCTGTGTGTGTCTTGAACCATAGAAAGTCTATGCACAGATTTTTCGTGTGTGTTTTAAAGTGCTATAGTGATTTCTATAAGGTGCTATCTCCAAAATAAAATTATAATTAAGTCAAACAAAGTGCTTTTAGTGCTGAATTCAAAAGGTAAAATGGTGTTTTCTTCAATCAGTAAAAATCAGAATGTGCGTCTCCACTCTCTGGTGGGATTGGCAATTTACAAGATTTCTGTTGATATCGATATGCTGTTTTTTAATCAATGGGGGAGTGGTCGTAGTGCTATATTAAACCGCAAAGTAGGTTTTAGAGGGGAACTTTGAGTAAATGAGCAGTTTCTGTTACTACTCACCAGTACTTTTTAACTTTTTAAACTTTTTAATATTGGAACAGTAGTGATGTCACAATCCTCTGCCCTTCTGACTGTGACATCACGGGGTATGGTTCCCTTCCCTATTAGGCTATAGCTTTATTATGAGAAAAGGGAATATCTGTATAGCAAGAGATTTGTGAATGGGCAGATAAGTCCCATGAGTGAGATTATGTCCCAAGCATTAGCAGCCAGTCATCCAACAACCAACTTTTATTCTCATTCAGGACTTGGAGGAGCGTGAGCCACCCAGGAAAAGGGGGCATAAAAAACCAAAGGACAGGAAGAAAGGACCCCCAACCCGTGGCCTGGCGAGATCCAAGAAGCACGAGGTAAGTGCTCAGAAGTGTTGGAAGGGTTACTGTCTGCTCTCATTTCCCTACAGAAATAGGGATTGGTAACACTAGATAGGTACCTAATATATAGAGACAAGAGGAAAGTGTTGGAAGGGTTACTGTCTGCTCTCTCTCATTTCCCTACAGAAATAGGGATTGGTAGTACTAAATAGATACCTAATATATAGAGACAAGAGGAAAGTGTTGGAAGGGTTACTGTCTGCTCTCTCTCATTTCCCTACAGAAATAGGGATTGGTAACACTAGATAGGTACCTAATATATAGAGACAAGAGGAAAGTGTTGGAAGGGTTACTGTCTGCTCTCTCTCATTTCCCTACAGAAATAGGGATTGGTAGTACTAAATAGATACCTAATATATAGAGACAAGAGGAAAGTGTTGGAAGGGTTACTGTCTGCTCTCTCTCATTTCCCTACAGAAATAGGGATTGGTAGCACTAGATAGGTACCTAATATATAGAGACAAGAGGAAAGTGTTGGAAGGGTTACTGTCTGCTCTCTCTCATTTCCCTACAGAAATAGGGATTGGTAGCACTAGATAGGTACCTAATATATAGAGACAAGAGGAAAGTGTTGGAAGGGTTACTGTCTGCTCTCTCTCATTTCCCTACAGAAATAGGGTTTCTTGTTTATTACCCATTTGCTTGGCTGAAGGGAATGAATGGGGGGCACGCAGAGCTGTTTCATTCTAATTCTCTTATTTCCAATTCAGAAAGAAGATTCCACAGGCAGAAGAAGAGAGCGAGAAAGAGAGGAACACCTCCCTGGATCACTATCATTTTCAATGTCCTTGGCGAGTTGTATTTGTATGCAGCAGGGTCAGACTTAGACATAAGGGGAACGCTGGGGTACAACAGGGGAACAGGCATTCCTTAAATCAGGAGCCCAACATGCCCCCTTTGCGGTGCCTTATACACTGGGGCTCTGTAACATTGCCCATACATATAAAATATACAGAACCCTCGGGCAGTGCTTGGTGCATGAGCAATCGCCAGAACATGGTGGCACAGGGGTGGCAGTCTCTATTTTTGGCTTTATTTGCCCTTTAAAAACAAAGTTTACTATTTTATATACAGAATTAAACCAAGCAACTTGCTCCTTGCCTTTATATATGGGTGTGCTCATCATTATCTCCCTCTCCCTAACCTTGAATTAATCATCCTGCTGGTTGATAGGGTCAGTGACCCTAATAACCCAGCAGTAATTATGCAATGCTCCCTACTAGTGACCCCCTTGTGAATTAGCACAATCAACCCCCAGGTAACACAGTCTGGTTTCTCTTCAGGAAGAGCCAAGGAGACCCCATGGGCACCACAAGAAAGAGAAGCATGGAAAGCACCGGAAGAACCATCACCATGGTGGGTAATGATTGGTCCGGCCAGTCCCTTTGCCACATGATTGGCAGCCGTACTCAAGCAGCCGCTGTACAATTACACATTATAGCACCCCCAGCTGGGGGATGCTGGGAATTGCACACACATCCGCCAACAAATTAGAGTTATTAGTATATTTCGGGGTTTATTCATCAAAATATGAAATTTTCAGGTTTTTCTTCAAATAAAAAATAAGTCCAACCCAACTACAATCCATGATTTGACCTTATTTATTATAAAAAAAAAAAATCACGATTGAATCAGAGTGGGGGAAAACTCGATAAAATCGAGCGAAAACCCAAATTGTACCTTTTTTTTTTCCTGAGGTTTTTCCCCGAATCGTATGGTTTTTAAGATCTTTGCCTGAAATAGTTGGATTTTCGGGCTAATTCCAGTGCAGACCACAGATAGGACAGGGACCTCTCCCGTATATACAACCTCGGCAGGTCTGAGATGGAGGATTTTCGGATTCAGACTTTTTGCAGCATCGGGGTAATAAATCTCGAAAAATTCAAATTTAGTTTTTTTCCACTAAAAATTCGGATTTTATAGTAAAGAAACTTGAATTTTATTTTCCTTGTTTTTAGCATTTGGACTTTAATAAATAACTCTTAATTTTCATATAACATATTCATATTCCCGTTATGGGGCGGCTCCTTAATAAAAACATATTCCTTCTCATTTAAGAGCATTCCGATGGGAAGGATGAAAAGGAGGAGTGAGAGCGGCGCCAGGGACTGGGATAGAGGTAAGATTCCGCCATTGTTTAATCTCTCTCTTCTGCTTATATCAATTACCCTCCCTGGGGGCAACATCAAGTGACGGGTGATGGGACCCCCAGCCCACCTCTGCTCCAATTTGATGCCATGATGGTTAAGATCCCCTATGGTCACCAGCACTCGGATCACTTACAGACGGTGGAGCTGCACATTTTCTGCACATTTGGGGTGGAGTGAACTCTTGTAGCCAAACATGAGAGAGGAACATAAACCTCCTTCTGTAGTACTTGGGAACTTGCCCTTATCCACTATGGGAGAAATCAGACAAGGCTGTATGATCACACGAGCCCATTGGCAAAATGAATGTTTTGCACTGAACCCATATTTTTCCATGGGGTGCCATGTATCTGTATCAGTGACCTTACATCCATTTTATTGTATTTCAGAGGAAACCAAAACCACTGGGCATTGGCCTCCTTCTCCCTGTATCCTCTCCTAGCAAGCTGCCTCCTGTGTATTACCCACAATCCTCTCAACTGACGGTTGCACAATCTGCTCAGGCTCCTCCCTGTTCTCTCCTAGCAAGCTGCCTCCTGTGTATTAGCCACAATGCTCCCAATTGACAGTTGCTCAGGCTCCTCCCTGTTCTCTCCTAGCATGCTGCCTCCTGTGTATTACCCACAATGCTCCCAATTGACAGTTGCACAATCTGCTCAGGCTCCTCCCTGTTCTCTCCTAGCAAGCTGCCTCCTGTGTTTTACCCACACTCCTCCCAACTGACAGTTGCACAATCTGCTCAGGCTCCTCCGGAACCAACAATGTCTCACAAGTCTCAGTATTGTCCTCTATGATCCTCACTGCCATTTTTATCTACAGAAATAAAACTGCACCAATAGCATCACAAGACCCCCTAGGGCCTCTCCTTGTGCACTGACCTCCTGCATTTGGTACCTACTGTATCTGCCCATAGGCCGAGACTCACATTGCCCCCTCTGTATAATACCCCTACTGAGTTCCGCCCCTGCCCCATCTCTCTCTATGTCCTGTCCCTTTTTATATGGAATTTTTTTGTAGAATGTTAATAGCCCCCACTTGCTGTGCCCCCTCCTTGATACACCCTTGTTTTTATAGCAACCTGAATAAAAAGCATCTTGATTGTGTCTTTGTTGAATCTTCATTATCTGTAATTTTCTGTATGGGTCAGAATTTGATTCCAGCTGCTCAGTGCCCTGTAAATGGTAGGATACTTATCCAAGCTTTGATTCTCTATACATGGGGCTGCTCTCTTTCTCATGGTCATGTTTAGGGTGGGGCTTAGTTCAGAGAAGCAAATATGGTTGGGTAGATGATCTATGGCCCTGACATCAATGGGTAGTGCCACTAAAGGGAGAGGTTGATCCACCATGATACAAAATGATTTCCCTTTGTCTCACCAAAAATCAATGCACGGAGAAAGCAATGGTCCACCCTTTAAGTTGAATCCTACCTGATCATGGGAAAGAGAGCAGCCCAAGAGCAGGAAATACAGACATCATGGATCCTCATTGAAGGGATTATGTTTTCTAGCGAGGCACATGCAGACAGGCTCAGGATGCTCTTCTGATTGGCCCAAGGAGGAGATTCTTCTAGATCATTTATCTACAAGGAAATACAGTTTGATCAGGGACTCGTCTAGTGCCATTAATCGGCTTAACACCTCCCATAGACACAAACAAAACATGTAAACCCTCTAACAGCCTCCCGGTCTGATCCAAGCTCTGCCCATGGGTAAGAGAGCAGCCCAGGAACTGGAATTACAGAGAATCAGAACTGGTTAGACTTGAAAACGAACCCATATTTCCCCTCCGGTGGTCTCAAGTGGAACCACGATGCTGCACAATGATTCTTATTAGGCACTTAAAATGGTGGTGGCACACGAGGCTACTGGGGGAGTTAATCTCCCAGTAACAAATCGACTCTTCTTCAGGCGTCTAATCTCCCGTAAATGCCTTGCCGTCGGCTACATGGTAAATTACTCAGATCGCTTTGGTTTTCCGAAGTTGCCCAAAGTTTCCTCGTGAGGCAACTTCTGAAAATGAAGAATGTCTGTGGGAATGAAGCTTGATACTACCTGCACAATAATACAGGAACCTACACCTGCATATTCCAGCCAATGAGGGACGTGCCTTTGTGTATTGTATTATATCCGCATTATTGTATTGTAGGATCTGCTTGCAGACCAGAACTACAACTATCATCATTCGTAGCCAGGTGAGACCTAGTGCTCCACACTGAGTATCTCTGAGCCAGCGGGAACTGTTACAGCAGCGGTATTGGCCAAACTAAGCGAATACTGTGCCCATCTAGACAACAGACTTTATATATATACAGTGAATCACAGGAACGTGCCATTTATTGGTATATAATGTTACTGCAGTGATGTGCTCTGGCCCGATGTTTAATGCAAGTCTTACAGGACGTTCCTCCAGCAGTAACTGAAGCACCAAAAGGAAACCACAGTCACTTGTGAGGAGGAGGGTCAATCCACAAAGAAACCAATCACTGGGGAGATGACCCAAATCATTACATAATTACATGCAATGTGGTCACATGCCTCCTTCCACTCGTTCACCAACTGCTCCCCAGAATAAACAGTCTGAACCCCCTCCTCTCTATTGCTTCCTCAATATGTGCACCCCGTCTATATTAAGCACATTCCAACACCCCTGCCTCTTCCAGTATCAACTTATTATTATTATAACTATTTTTAGAGCAGTAACATAATGAACAGCACTATAAAATAATTGGCTTTATACTAGGGACGCACTGAATCCAGGATTCGGTTCGGGATTCGGCCTTTTCAGCAGGATTCGGCTGAATCCTGTTGCCAGGCCTAACCCTAATTTGCATATGCAAATTATGGACAGGGAGGAAAATCTTGTGACTTTTTATCATAAAACAAGGAAGTAAAAAATGTTTTCCCCTTCCCATCCCTATTTTGCATATGCAAATTAGGATTTGGATTGGCTGAATCTTTAAAATAAGGATTCGGGGGTTCGGCCGAATACAAAATAGTGGATTCGGTGCATCCCTACTTTATACAAAAACACAAAAAATGACATATGACATAACTACCAGTAACTGATACAAAAGGTGAAGAGGGCCCTACCTAAACGAGTTTTACCTAAAACAATCTAAATATATCTGTATTCCACTCTATTTTCCCAGTAAAAACCATAGTCCACAACCAGCCCTCTCTCCCAGTATAGAGTCTATATCTAACCCAGTGATCCCCAACCAGTAGCTCGTGAGTAACATGTTGCTCCTCAACCCCTTGGATGTTGCTCCCAGTGGCCTCAAAGCAGGAGCTTATTTTTGAATTCCAGACTTGGAGGCAAGTTTTGGTTGTATAAAAACCAGGTGCACTGCCAGTCTCAATGTAGGTTGACAATCCACATAGGGGCTTCTAAATGGCCAATCACAGCCCTTATTTGGCACTCTAAGAATATTTTTCGTGCTATCGTTGCTCCCCAACTCCTTTAACTACTCAATGTTACTCACGGATTCAAACGGTTGGGGATCCCTGATCTAACCCTTTCTCCCAAGATAAACAGTTCATACATCACCGTATCTCCTAGTATAAACAGTCCATATCAAACTCAATCTCTCCAGTATAAAGAGTCCATATCCAGCCCACTCTCCCAGTATAGATTTTCTATCAACCCTCTCTCTCAACCCTCTCTCCAGTATAAACAGTCCATATCCAACTCACTCTCTTCAGTATAAACAGTCCAAGTCCATCTCTCTCACAGGATAAATGTATCCAACTCTCTCTCCAGTAAAACAAGTAACACACCCTCTCTTGCAGCTCCCAGTAAAGCTGCGTGTGTTGCACCTGTATGTGAGTCTGTCTGTATGTGAGTCAGTCAGTCTGTGTCAGTCAGTCAGTCTGTATGTGAGTCAGTAAGAGGCCAGCGAGTTATCAGCTTTCAGCGCCTCCCCCACTGCCCCACACACACACAGCTGCCGCTGCCCGGCTATTGGCGGAACAAGGAAACACTGCTCTTCTACGCACTTCCGGCATTTGGCCTGTTCCACTGCGAGTAGGGGCGTATAGACATCAGTCCTCCCGTGCTGCCATTTCCCCCTCAGAATATGAAAAAACAAAAACAGCATTGGTGTATTTCAATATGGAGTAATCGTTCTAGTGAGGTGTTTAAGTTCATAACCGAGGCATTTATTATGCGAGTTCATAACCCGCCCCCTTCCTTGCGGATGGTTTGTCCCGGCTGAGCGCTGAGTAGTGAGTGGGATTCTCTGCTGTGTGTGCGGCTCGTTGTGTTGGGAAGGTGAGTGACACTGTGTGGGCTGGGTCTGTACTCGAGCTTCGTGTTTGTGCGACTCTTCTTTCTCTTATACAACAATATTCACACAGAGCCCACACCTCACACACTAAGGACTGCAGCACAATCATGTTGCCTTTATTTCATGGCTCAGTCCGTATCACACAAATGGCATTTCTCTGTGGAAACCTCAGGTGCCAGGGATTGTGGGTAGGAAATACAGTAGCTCAGGATGCTCCATACACTGGCCAATGAGGGCCTCACTGGGTCTGGGGTCGCTCAGACTGGGTTTGGGGTCGCTCAGACTGTATATGGGCCTGACTGGATCTGGGGTCGCTCAGACTGTGGTTGGGGTCGCTCAGACTAGGTTTGGGGTCTCTCAGACTGTATATGGGCCTGACTGGGTCTGGGGTCGCTCAGACTGTGGTTGGGGTCGCTCAGACTAGGTTTGGGGTCTCTCAGACTGTATATGGGCCTGACTGGATCTGGGGTCGCTCAGACTGGGTTTGGGGTCGCTCAGACTGTATATGGGCCTGACTGGATCTGGGGTCGCTCAGACTGTGGTTGGGGTCGCTCAGACTAGGTTTGGGGTCTCTCAGACTGTATATGGGCCTGACTGGGTCTGGGGTCGCTCAGACTGTGGTTGGGGTCGCTCAGACTAGGTTTGGGGTCTCTCAGACTGTATATGGGCCTGACTGGATCTGGGGTCGCTCAGACTGTGGTTGGGGTCGCTCAGACTAGGTTTGGGGTCTCTCAGACTGTATATGGGCCTGACTGGGTCTGGGGTCGCTCAGACTGGGTCTGGGGTCGCTCAGACTGAGTTTGGGGACGCTCAGCCTGTGTATGGGCAGCACCATGTGCTCTGGGTTATAGAGGAATGGCATTTTTCCAGAACTACTGTTCTGTGTGGGAAGATTAGCTTTTGTTATGGTTGGCAGACAGGTATTTTATGCAGAGAAGAGACAGGGACACCTAAAAATGCAGAAACATAATAACTTTGCCTTTAATTGTCAAAGGGGAACTCCACACAAACAAAACTTAAGCTTTTTGAAAAGTAAACACAATTTCAAGCAACTTTGCAACATAGATCAATTAAAAAATATACAGACTTTTCATGATTTTTAATGGTTTCTGACAGTTCCCTAAGCCCAGCCCCCTGCTCTCCTGCTGATCTGTCTGACTACTTTGCTGAGCTAACTGACTACTTTGTATCAACATCTGTCCTCAGCCTTCATCCTCCAAACCCCCCAATTCCCTGCACATGTGATTTCAATAAGGAAAGGAACATCCCAGTGCAATGCATTGTGGGTTATGTAGTTCCTGCATGTTATCTGTAAGTACAATGTGTAATATTAGTGTTTAGTCCCTCCTTCCCTGCCAGGATTTCAAATGATGCAGAAAGAGAAGAACTGTTACACAGCTGGATTTCAGCATAGAAATGCCATTTATTCAGACTTTTTGAATAAGCCAATAACTGTGATGGGGATATTAGGGGTTTCTGTGTTACGTGGCCTCTTTATCACATTTTGGTGTGGAAGCTGTAGTTCCCCTTTAAATAAAACACAATTAACAGGGCGTCTGCATATGGCAAAATAGCATTAACATATAACCCTCTGATATATATGAAAATATAGTCTTTCTGACCTCCCCGTGGTCTCTCCCTGACTCTGGTCCACTACAAGCTCAGCGCCCTGTTACTCACTGTTCCAAGTCAGCTTCACTGCTCCACTTTCATCCAAACGTTCAGCCTCTCTTCAGGTCTCTTGGCACTTACTTTCTCTCAAGCTCAGGCACTCTGTCTCTCTTAATCAGACACTCTCTGTCTCTCTTAATCAGACACTCTCTGTCTCTCTTAATCAGACACTCTCTGTCTCTCTTAATCAGACACTCTCTGTCTCTCTTAATCAGACACTCTCTGGTCTCTCTAATCAGACACTCTCTGTCTCTCTTAATCAGACACTCTCTGTCTCTCTTAATCAGAACACTCTCTGTCTCTCTTAATCAGACACTCTCTGTCTCTCTTAATCAGACACTCTCTGTCCTCTTAAATCAGACACTCTCTGTCTCTCTTAATCAGACCACTCCTGTCTCTCTTTATCAGACACTCTCTGTCTCTCTTATCAGACACTCTCTGTCTCTCTTAATCAGTCTCTCTTAATCAGACACTCTCTGTCTCTCTTAATCAGACACTCTCTGTCTCTCTTTATCAGACACTCTCTGTCTCTCTTAATCAGACATCTCTGTTCCTTTAATCAGACACTCTCTGTCTCTCTTAATCAGACACTCTCTGTCTCTTCAGACACTCTCTGTCTCTCTTTCAGACACTCTGTCTCTCTTTATCAGACACTCTCTGTCTCTCTTTAATCACTCTCTCTTAATCAGACACTCTCTCTCTCTCTCTGTCTCTCTAATCAGACACTCTCTGTCTCTTTAATCAGACACTCTCTGTCTCTCTTTAATCAGACACTCTCTGTCTCTCTTAATCAGACACTCTCTGTCTCTCTTAATCAGACACTCTCTGTCTCTCTTAATCAGACACTCTCTGTCTCTCTTAATCAGACACTCTCTGTCTCTCTTAATCAGACACTCTCTGTCTCTCTTAATCAGACACTCTCTGTCTCTCTTTATCAGGACACTCTCGTCTTCTTAACAGACACTCTCTGTCTCTCTTAATCAGACACCTCTGTCTCTCTTAATCAGACACTCTCTGTCTCTCTAATCAGACACTCTCTGTCTCTCTTAATCAGACACTCTCTGTCTCTCTTAATCAGACACTCTCTGTCTCTCTTAATCAGACACTCTCTGTCTCTCTTTAATCAGACACTCTCTGTCCTCTCTTAACAGAACTCTCTGTCTCTCTTAATCAAGGACACTGCTCTGTCTCTCTTAATTCAGACACTCCTCTGTCTCTCTTAATCAGACACTCTCTGTCTCTCTTAATCCAGACACTCTTGTCTCTCTTAATCAGACACTCTCTGTCTCTCTTATCAGACCACTCTCTTAATCAGACACTCTCTGTCTCTCTTAATCAGACACTCTCTGTCTCTCTTAATCAGACACTCTCTGTCTCTCTTAATCAGACACTCTCTGTCTCTCTTATCAGACACTCTCTGTCTCTCTTAATCAGACACTCTCTGTCTCTCTTAATCAGACACTCTCTGTCTCTCTTAATCAGACACTCTCTGTCTCTCTTAATCAGACACTCTCTGTCTCTCTTAATCAGACACTCTCTGTCTCTCTTAATCAGACACTCTCTGTCTCTCTTAATCAGACACTCTCTGTCTCTCTTTATCAGACACTCTCTGTCTCTCTTAATCAGACACTCTCTGTCTCTCTTAATCAGACACTCTCTGTCTCTCTTAATCAGACACTCTCTGTCTCTCTTAATCAGACACTCTCTGTCTCTCTTAATCAGACACTCTCCTGTCTCTCCTTTATCAGGACCACTCTCTGTCTCTCTTAATCAGACACTTCTCTGTCTCTCTTAATCAGACACTCTCTGTCTCTCTTATCAGCACACTCTCTGTCTCTCTCTTAATCAGACACTCATGTCTCTCTTAACTCAGACACACTCTTCTCTCTTAATCAGACACTCTCTGTCTCTCTTAATCAGACACTCTCTGTCTCTCTTAATCAGGGACACTTCTCTGTCTCTCTTAATCAGACACTCTCTGTCTCTCTTAATCAGACACTCTCTGTCTCTCTTAATCAGACACTCTCTGTCTCTCTTAATCAGACCACTCTCTGTCTCTCTTAATCAGACACTCTCTGTCTCTCTTAATCAGACACTCTTGTCTCTCTTTACAGACCTCTCGTCTTTAATCAGACACTCTCTGTCTCTCTTAATCAGACACTCTCTGTCTCTCTTAATCAGACACTCTCTGTCTCTCTTAATCAGACACTCTCTGTCTCTCTTAATCAGACACTCTCTGTCTCTTCTTAATCAGACACTCTCTGTCTCTCTTAATCAGACACTCTCTGTCTCTCTTAATCAGACACTCTCTGTCCTCTCTTAATCAGACACTCTCTGTCTCTCTTAATCAGACACTCTCTGTCTCTCTTAATCAGACACTCTCTGTCTCTCTTAATCAGACACTCTCTGTCTCTCTTAATCAGACACTCTCTGTCTCTCTTAATCAGACACTCTCTGTCTCTCTTAATCAGACACTCTCTGTCTCTCTTAATCAGACACTCTCTGTCTCTCTTAATCAGACACTCTCTGTCTCTCTTAATCAGGCACTCTGCTCTCTTTCCTCTGTCTCTCTTAATCAGACACTCTCTGTCTCTCTTAATCAGACACTCTCTGTCTCTCTTAATCAGACACTCTCTGTCTCTCTTAATCAGACACTCTCTGTCTCTCTTAATCAGACACTCTCTGTCTCTCTTAATCAGACACTCTCTGTCTCTCTTTATCAGACACTCTCTGTCTCTCTTAATCAGGCACTCTGTCTCTCTTAATCAGACACTCTCTGTCTCTCTTAATCAGACACTCTCTGTCTCTCTTAATCAGACACTCTCTGTCTCTCTTAATCAGACACTCTATTTCTCTCTTAATCAGACACTCTATTTCTCTCTTAATCAGACACTCTCTGTCTCTCTTTATCAGACACTCTCTGTCTCTCTTTATCAGACACTCTCTGTCTCTCTTTATCAGACACTCTCTGTCTCTCTTAATCAGACACTCTATCTCTCTCTTAATCAGACACTCTCTGTGTCTCAGGCTCCACGGGCCCCTTGGTCCTCTCTCAGCCTTTTGTTCCCACACCAGGAACACCCAGGACTGTGTCTCTTCCAGACCTCCAGGGAAAAGCCCAGCTCTGCTCTCAGCTGCCATCTAATTACTTCATTGGGAGAGATTATTAACCCTATCTGGAGTAGTCACCTCCCTTCAGCCCATATCATACAACTTAAATGCAGCTTCCTGCAATGCACTGTCACACCAGTTATACATTAAACTTTCAGACTCAGGCTCATGTTCTTCTGCTTAGGAAAGATGTGAGAAAGGTTTCTAATTTTATTCCTAAGCAGAAGAACATCAGCCTCTTTCTTTCTCCTGACAACTTCCTTGACTACTTGCTGGTCAGACTGGTGGGAAACTGACCAGCAGGTGGCGCTGTTGGAACACAATTCATTCCTATTAACAGTACATGTACCCTTTAATATCTTGGAATAAAACCAAAATAAATAATGAATGTACATTGCAAAAGTGCTTAGAATAGCCCCCTCATCAATTTTACATTCACTTATTTTAAAGGTTTACTTATCCTTTAATTACCTGCTTTGAGGGCACTGAAAGCAACACCCAATGGGATAGTAAGCAATATGTTGCTCATGGGGCCCTCACAAGGCTCACCGGAATGTTGGAATTTATTCTGGAATCAGACTGCGATATTGATATCCTTCTCCTTCTCGTTGCAGGCAGCTAATGGAATGAGCCAACTAAGACTACATGATTAAGACTACTGCATATTCAGTCTTTGATGATTATATTGAAGTTCCTGGGGTGCAGAATTGAAACTGTGGATTCACCAGAAAAGTCATTTCTAAAGTGATGTTATTAGCGGGTATGTGAGCTGTGCGCTCATTGCTTTAACAAATGAGTTGCTTCAAAGACATGCGATTTCCCCGGACCTTCATTGTCGCTCATAAATGAGCCTTGCAATGTGATTCAGTTCAGCATTCTGCCATACCAAACCAATTACTATATACATTCATTGTCATTATCCCATTCCACATCATGGATAACCCAAATGATGCACAGACATCTGAAGCTCCAAATCAGTTTGTTCCAGAGATTGAAATTAAACTGGAATCGAGTGATGAGGAAGAGACTGTTACCCTAGGTAAAGGGTTTCTAGTGGAGGGCACACAAATGAGGGAGGTAAATGATGTGCAAGGCCAGAGACCACCAAGGAAGAGGAAGTCCACCTCAGAAGTTTGGCAGTTCTTTTACCGCGATGCTACCAATATTTGCAGAGCTATTTGTGGCCTCTGTCGAATCAGTGTCAGCCGAGGGAAGTTAGGAGGGAGCTTTGGGACCACGGCTTTGAAGCGCCATTTGGAGAGTAAGCATCCGATTGCTTGGGCACAGAGGGAGTCGATGAGAGCACAGAGAACATATGGAGGAGAAGAAGAAGAGTATGAAGCAATAGAGGATGAGGAAGAGAAGGAGGAACCTTGTGAAAATGCCAGCAATGTACAGAGTGCATTATATAGCTCTCAGACAACATCTGAAACTCAAGATGTCATGCCGACCTCCTCCTCACAAGTACTTGATTCCCTTAAAACATATGAGATTATAGATTCTAGTGAGGATGAGGGGGAAGAATATAAAGAGGGAGTTGAGCAAGTTCCTGTGGAGCTTGAAGAAGATATGGACAAAAAGAGAATGAAAATGCTTGCTCAGGATGAAAGAGAGGCTGTGAATTCTTGCCCCAACTTTACAAGAGACTCTAATCCTAACCTTCCTATTCTGTCTGTGGGGCAATCAAGTTCCCATGCCTTAATAATTTCAAACAACCCACAAGCGCCTCTGGGAGCCTTGAGAAGAAAGTCTCCCTCTGCTGTTTGGCGATTTTTCTGCATTGACCAGACTAATATCTGTAGAGCTGTTTGCACCCTGTGCCATTTGAGTGTGAGCCGTGGAAAACGAGAGGGTCATTTTGGAACAACGGCTCTTATGCGTCACCTTGAGGGGAAACACCCTTTAGAATGGGGCAGAGGTAAGATAAACAAACCAAAGAACATAATCGAGGTAGATGAAGAGGAGGAGGAAGAGACAGACGAGCCTTTGGAACAGATATATCCTCAGCCACAAGCTATACTTGGACTTTATGGGTCACCTACCCATCATGAGACATATTCAACTGAAATATCAGGTGTAATGACTCCTCCAGTCATGGCCATACAGGTGGATTATAACATAGAAGATAAAGAATCAACCAATGAAAAGATCAGAGATGATTTGTCTATTACCACAAAAGAAAAACTTGCTCTTCCACTGAGTGATGATTTGCACATAAAGGGAAAGTATGCCCCAAATCACCCTAAAGCCCAGTCGTGGAACAGGAATATAGCAGAATTAATGTGTGGTGCGGCACTTCCATACTCTTTTATTTCCTCCAAAGCTTTTAAAAAGTTCATGACCAGAACTGACCCAAAGTATTGTGTGCCTTCAAAATCATTTTTTTCTGGTAAAGCAGTTCCCCAGCTCTACGAAGCTGTGTGTGAGAAAGTGATGAATGAATTAAAGAGATCGGAAAGCTATCATATTCATCTGACCACCCACTTGTGGAGCAGTGGGCCTTCCATGGACTATTTAGCCTTAACGGCACATTGGGCTGTTCTAAATCCAGATAATCGGCAGTCCGTTCAAAGAAAGTACGCTGTTCTATGCACCAAAGGTTTTCCAAAAGACTATATAGATGGCAGCATTCAACAAGAGCTCACGCAGCAAATGAACAGATGGCTTTCTCCAAATGTCCTGAGTCCAGGTTTCTTCATATCCAGTGGCAACTTTAATCTCATCCATGCTATTAAAAGTGCTAACTTTCATTTCATACCTTGTTTTACCCACACCCTAAATTTGTTAGTAATGGATTTTCTGCAAAACAATCGATGTATTGCTTCCACAATTGAGGCAGCTCGAAAAGTCTGCAGCCATTTTATTCACTCAGCCAGTGCGAGGAAAACCTTGAGTGAGCTGCAATTCCAAAATAATTTGCCAAATCGACATCTGAAACCAGAAACAGTTCCTCATTGGACTTCAACGTTCTATATGCTGCAGAGACTCCTAGAGCAGCAGAGAGCTATCGAAGAGTATCTAGGGTCGCTCAAATTAGAAACGGCTGATCTGCATTTGACTTCCAGCAACTGGAGTCTCATGGCTTGCTTAGTGGACCTTCTACAGCCATTTGAAATGGTTACAAGAGAGGTCAGTGCCGGTGGTTCATGTCTGAGCCAAGTGCTACCAGAGGTTCGATACCTCCATATCTTTCTTAAACAGATTAGAGGACATTTTGAAAGTAAGGGAGATGTTAAAGGTGTCATCTTGATTGACAATTTCACTCTGAAAATCTCTTCGGATTTTGGAATAAATGAAATGTTTCAGAGGGAAGAGTACGTTCTGTCCACCTTGCTTGATCCACGTTTTAAAGGTAGGATTGAGGCAATACTTCCACCTGGTTCTGATATCGACCTCTGGAAGCAAATCCTTGTAAAGAAAGTAAAGGAGATCATGTCATCCTCCTTGTGGCCAGCTTCCCATTTCAAAGATTCCAGTCTGGAATCAGATCTGCTTGCTAGTAAGAACTATCATGTGGCTGAAGGTGGTATGAACTCCCAGAGGAGAACCTTGGTGGCTCCACCACTGATTCAGAAGGAAAAATCCCTAATTGAGCACTTAGAGAGTGTAGGCCTTTTGGCGTCCAAAACTACTGGAGCTTCCTTGTCAACGGAAAGCCATTCTGCTTGTGTCATGGTGGAAAAGTACCTTCAAGATAATCAAACTATTGGAGCCAAGGAAGACCCGCTTGTCTACTGGAAGACGAGAAAGTGTCTGTGGCCTGCTCTCGCCAAGCTTGCTTTCATGTACTTGACTTGCCCGCCTTCGAGCATTTTTGCAGAGCGCGTCTTTACTGTTCCTTGTACATTTGGGGGCATGAAGAAACCGCCAGACGTGGAACATTTTGGATTTCTGATGGTTAATCTAGAAAATTTCCCAGACTATGTAACCCCACCTCTTATATTCTCATCTGACAATGAGGCAGAGAGTGATAGTGAGGAGGCCTAGCAGAGTTCAGCCTCATGGATATATATTGATATATATCCATATATATTGAATATATATATATATATATATATATATATTGAATGGATGTTGTTTACCTTGCAGCAATTCTACCACCCAAGGCAAAATGGGTGAAAAGTGCCCTCGGTTTGTTTTTTTTTATTATATATTTTGCCATTTGGATTGCACCCTGGTGTAACTTTCTTGAATGACAGCTGTACCAGCATATGGATCCATTATCTGGAAACCCGTTATTCTGAAAGCTCAGAATTACGGAAAGGCCATCTCCTATAGACTCAATTTTAATCAAATAATTCAAAATTTCATAATTTTTTTTTTTGTGATTTGTTTTTGTTTTTTGTCATAATAAAATAGTAGTTTATACTTGATCCCAACTAAGATATAATTAATCCTTGTTAGAAGCAAAACCAGCCTATTGGGATTATTTAATAATCAGTGATTTTTAAGGTATGAAGAGCCAGGTTATGGAAAGATCCCTTATCTGGGAAAACCCCAGGTTTCTGAGTATTCTGGATAACAGGTCCCATACCTGTGCTGCTTTGGGTGCGAGCGAATAGGCAGATGGTAAACTATTTTTTTTCTCTGACACCCTCTAACTCGCAAGACAGACCCAGGTTTTTAAGTGCCAGAGGCCGCAAAGAGCAGGAGGCACTTGTTAGAGTTTTTTAGCCTCGGGTGCTAATGATTTTTTGTTCCCTTAGTATGTTTGTGAATACACAGTAACACTTGAGTTTGGGAAGGGAATATATAATACAAGGTGGGTACAGAGCAATATCAGTGTGGGTGCTAGCTTGTGTAGGATACTCCAGCTGGAAGTTTGATCTCCCTAGTGTCGCGCTTCTCATATTTTACTGAGGTCCAGTTTAAAGGGATACTGTCATGGGAAAAAAATTTTTTTTCAAAATGAATCAGTTAATAGTGCTGCTCCAGCAGAATTCTGCACTGAAATCCATTTCTCAAAAGAGCAAACAGATTTTTTTATATTTAATTTTGAAATCTGACATGGGGCTAGACATATTGTCAGTTTCCCAGCTGCCCCAGTCATGTGACTTGTGCTCTGATAAACTTCAATCACTCTTTACTGCTCTACTGCAAGTTGGAGTGATATCACCCCCTCCCTTTTCCCCCCCAGCAGTCAAACAAAAGAACAATGGGAAGGTAACCAGATAGCAGCTCCCTAACACAAGATAACCGCTGCCTGGTAGATCTAAGAACAACACTCAATAGTAAAATCCAGGTCCCACTGAGACACATTCAGTTACATTAAGAAGGAAAAACAGCAGCCTGCCAGAAAGCATTTCTCTCCTAAAGTGCAGGCACAAGTTACATGACCAGGGGCAGCTGGGAAATTGACAAAATGTCTAGCCCCATGTCAGATTTCAAAACTGAATATAAAAAAATCTGTTTGCTCTTTTGAGAAATGGATTTCAGTGCAGAATTCTGCTGGAGTAGCACCAGTGGCGTAACTACAGAGGAAGCAGACCCCGCTGTTGCAGGGGGGCCCGGCAGGGTCCTGCTTCCTCAGTATGTGCAACCAGCCAGGATCATTTAGGGGAATGGAGCTGGTGATCTGGACCTCTACGGGGCTTTTGCCACTGAAAACCTAACTCTTTTTGCCTCAGTTCCGCCTAAAATTTAACAACTTTAAAAAGCATCCGGTACGAATGCAAGGCGTGCGGGAGGATTGGCCTTCAAGAGCTCCTGTAGCTCATGTCTGACGCATGCGCTGTATCCAGTTGGGAGTGATGCTATAATTAATAATACCGGAGCTTTTTCTTTTTAACTTCTGAGAAGGTGGAGGGCAGGGAACTGTTGCCCTAACCTTGCCACTGTTTTATTTATGCAGGTTGGCAAGAAGGTTAAGGGTTAAAGGGATACTGTCATGGGAAAAAAAATTTTTTTCAAAATGAATCAGTTAATAGTGCTGCTCCAGCAGAATTCTGCACTGAAATCCATTTCTCAAAAGAGCAAACAGATTTTTTTTATATTTAATTTTGAGATCTGACATGGGGCTAGACATATTGTCAATTTCCCAGCTGCCCCAAGTCATGTGACTTGTGCTCTGATAAACTTCAATCACTCTTTACTGCTGTACTGCAAGTTGGAGTGATATCACCCCCTCCCTTCCCCCCCAGCAGCCAAACAAAAGAACAATGGGAAGGTAACCAGATAGCAGCTCCCTAACACAAGATAACAGCTGCTTGGTAGATCTAAGCACTCAATAGTAAAAACCCATGTCTCACTGAGACACATTCAGTAACATTGAGAAGGAAAAACAGCAGCCTGCCAGAAAGCATTTCTCTCCTAAAGTGCAGGCACACGTCACATGACTGAGGACTGCTGGGAAATTGACAAAATGTCTAGCCCCATGTCAGATTTCAAAATTGAATATAAAAAAAATCTGTTTGCTCTTTTGAGAAATGGATTTCAGTGCAGAATTCTGCCGGAGCAGCACTATTAACTGATGTGTTTTGAAAAAAAACATGTTTTCCGATGACCGGATCCCTTTAAGTACAGGACCGAGGGAGCAGAGTGAAAACAACCTGGAGAAGGGGGTGGGGCGAAAGCAACGCAGCATGTCGGGTTCAAGATAAGGAGTGAGTCGTGGAACGGAACATGTGGTGCCATGAAAATGAGACAAGACACAAGAAAAATGCTTGTAGAGAAGAGTAAAGATTTTTGCAGAGACAGGGCAACAGCAAGAAGAAAGAAAAAGGCATATCCAGTGCAGGTACTGAGAGTTTTGCTGAAATCAATACAAGCTCCTATCAGCTTTCATCTGTGCTGGAAGTTAGATTTATAGTTAGTTAATTGGAGAAGGCCCTGTCAACTGACCATAAACCATTCTGGGGCAGAGATCATTAACTATACTAGCTTTTCTAGGCTACTTGTGTTTTTGTTGATTTCCACCAGAATTCATATTTTTTCTCCAAAAAAAAAAAAGTGTGTGAAAAGAGTTTCTTAAAAAAATGTATATACAGGTATGGGATCCATTATCTGGAAACCCGTTATTTAGAGAGTTCCAAATTACAGAATGGCTGTCTCCCATTGACTCCATTTTATAGAAATAATCCAAGTTTTTAAAAATAATTTCCTTTTTCTGTGTAATAATAAAACAGTAGCTTGTCCTTGATCCCAACTAAGATATATTTAATCCTTATTGGAAGAAAAAAAAAGCCTATTGGGTTTATTTAATGTTTAAATGAATTTCTAGTAGACTTAACGCATGAAGACCCAAATTACAGAAAGATCTCTTATCTAAAAAACCCCAGGTCCCAAGCAGTCTGGATAATGGGTCCCATACCTGTACAAGGTCCATGGGGGAAGCCGTATAATAAAAGAAAATCGTGTGATATGAAAGAGTTAATTTAATACTGTGATGAGGTCAGGGGAAAGACAGAAGCCAAATTTACTGCCCCAGATGATCGGGAGAATCCAGGGGGGCTATTAATTAAACAGAGATTGCAGGTTGAATGTTTCAGAAAAGACTTTCAAAACCAGTACCTACTGTAATTGGCTGTATTAAGCAGTACAGGTATAGGATCCATTATCCAGAAAGCTCCAAATTACAGGAAGTTTGTCTACCATAAACTTAATTTGAATTAAATAATTCAAAATTTCAAAACATTTGTTTTTTCTCTGTAATAACAAAACAGAATATTGTACTTCATCCCAACTAAGATATAACTAATTTTTATTGGTGGGAAAACAAAACTATTGGGTTTACTAAATGCTCAAATGATTTTTAGCAGACTGGGGTATGCAGTTCCAGATTATGGAAAGACCCCTTATCTGGCATACCCCAGCCCCTGAGCATTTTGGGTAACAGGTCCTTTACCTAGGGTTTAGCTCTCCTTTAATAAACATGGAAATAGCAAAATGGTTTTGGCTTAAAATGTCTGAAACTCGAAAGTATTGGTGGGTGCTATGTGTGCCGAGCGTACCATCCCTCCACTTTTTTGATCCCAGTTCAAGCACTGGCTGTATTAGAAGTGTGGGCTCTTACCGGCTGTAGTTTAAAGAAGTTTCAGGGAGCTAAGGCAAGAGCTTTTACACAGAGCTGAGGTAGGAGAAATCGCATTGCTGCTATGTGAAAAGCTTTTTGTTTCCATGGGCAAATACAATCACTAAAACACAACTGTTATTCCTCACTGTTCAGTCAGCACATCTCCCACTATTTTGTACAGAGGGGGGCCCTGAAAATTTCTTTGCAGGGGGGCCCTGGCATCCGAAGTTACGCCACTGGCCCTGCCCCTCACAGGGAAGAAGGGTGTCATTTCTGGGGGTTACCATTCAATGAAGTGCACTGTAAGGGATTTGGAGACCAATATGGCTGCTGGGATGAGCTGGGAGCACCAGGTGAATAGATGAGGTAGAGAATAAATGTGAGATGATGGGGTCTTGTTGGCTTCTCTCCCGGGCCAGTGATTAAGGCAGAGCAGCCAATAAGCAGGAGGTTCCCAGTTCCAAACCTGCCAAAGCCTCATGGTTGCACAAGTCTAGCTACTGATGCAGGAGAACCCTAAGCTACTGGCACCTCAAAGCCCACACTGATGCCCATTCCATTCTATTCCTGCACTTCCACATGATTCCAATGCCTCCACCTGCCTCTTCCGAGGAATGATGAGCAGTTGTGCTGACTGATACTTGGGGACACTGGGGTGCTACCACCCTACAATCGGCTGAATCACTAAAACAGATGTGTGTCCAGTGCAAGGGATGTACAGTAAATGGTATGGGTGGTCCAGAAGTGACATAAATCCTGGAAAATGCAACTTGCACCAAATTTGTATTAAAACTCAAGCACAATTGCATCTGTTTGGATGTTTCAGGTGCAAAATGATCTGCAGCTAAAAATGACACCAGAAGGTTCAAGCACATGCAAGGCCAGGGCTGCCATTAGAAATCACGGGACAACAACGTTTTCTGGGCCCACCAGGGGTGGTGCCAAGGCCCCGCATAAAAGTTTTTAAAAAACATTGGTGGCCATGCTCCCCCCCCTTTACAGCTTGAAGAGAAACATTGAGGCCCCAGAGAAAATTTTAGGAAAAAAAACATGGGTGGCCATTGGCCTATAGAGTATTAAAATAATAAATTGGTGGCCAGGGGTTTAATAAAATTTAAAAAAACACATTGGTGTTTGTGGCTTTGGGTCTTATCTTCAACTTTGGCTCCTTTCATGGCTTCGGTCTATTTGCTGGATCTCACCATGGGAAAGAGAGCAGCCCATAACCAGGGAATATTATTAGAGTTCTGTATGTGGGAGGAGACTGGATTCACTTACTATGGGGGAGGTTTCAATCTGGCCATGGGAAAGAGAGCAGCCCAGGAACAAGTAGGACAGAGAGTGGAATTTCTGACCTGGGAGTGATTCCTGGTGGGATTTATGGGGTGGGAGAGATTGGAATGATGACAAAAGGCTTAATATGGTATTATTATATTTAATCAGTTTTCTTTTCTCTTATGTGATTAAAACTCGAGAACCCCAACAACCCAACACTAACAAATGCCCAACCCCCATACTATATATATATATATATATATATATATATATATATATATATATATATATATATATATATATATACATACTGTATATACCATACAAATCAGCTGTGATACATAAACATATTATTCCCTAGAGCCTGGGCATTAGCTCTATCATTTACAGTCACAGTGTCCGGCCAATTCCCATTCATTCCAACCCAGGGATAGGAGGGGAGAATTCTCTGTGCGATGTGAGATGAGTGAGAACAAATATCCGGCAGTCACATGATTTCTCTTCCAGACACTGGCTGCAAACAGAGGAGACAAATGTGAAATGTGACAAAAAATGAGAAAATCTCACTGAGGGCAGGAGGGACTTCAAAGGGCCACACAGGCCATAGGTGGTGCCATGAGAAGGACCTATCAGTGTGGGTAGGTGTATAGTAAGGCAAGAGGGTGTCATGGGAAGGGATATAAATGTGGGTAGGTGTATAGTAAGGCAAGAGGGTGTCATGGGAAGGGATATAAATGTGGGTAGGTGTATAGTAAGGCAAGAGGGTGTCATGGGAAGGGATATAAATGTGGGTAGGTGTATAGTAAGGCAAGAGGGTATCATGGGAAGGGATATAAATGTGGGTAGGTGTATAGTAAGGCAAGAGGGTATCATAGGAAGGGATATAAATGTGGGTAGGTGTATAGTAAGGCAAGAGGGTATCATGGGAAGGGATATAAATGTGGGTAGGTGTATAGTAAGGCAAGAGGGTATCATGGGAAGGGATATAAATGTGGGTAGGTGTATAGTAAGGCAAGAGGGTATCATGGGAAGGGATATAAATGTGGGTAGGTGTATAGTAAGGCAAGAGGGTATCATAGGAAGGGATATAAATGTGGGTAGGTGTATAGTAAGGCAAGAGGTTATCATGGGAAGGGATATAAATGTGGGTAGGTGTATAGTAAGGCAAGAGGGTATCATGGGAAGGGATATAAATGTGGGTAGGTGTATAGTAAGGCAAGAGGGTATCATGGGAAGGGATATAAATGTGGGTAGGTGTATAGTAAGGCAAGAGGGTATCATGGGAAGGGATATAAATGTGGGTAGGTGTATAGTAAGGCAAGAGGGTATCATGGGAAGGGATATAAATGTGGGTAGGTGTATAGTAAGGCAAGAGGGTATCATGGGAAGGGATATAAATGTGGGTAGGTGTATAGTAAGGCAAGAGGGTATCATGGGAAGGGATATAAATGTGGGTAGGTGTATAGTAAGGCAAGAGGGTATCATGGGAAGGGATATAAATGTTGGTAGGTGTATAGTAAGGCAAGAGTCATGGGAAGGGATATAAATGTGGGTAGGTGTATAGTAAGGCAAGAGGGTATCATGGGAAGGGATATAAATGTGGGTAGGTGTATAGTAAGGCAAGAGGGTGTCAAGGGAAGGGATAGAAATGTGGAGTAGGTGTATTGTAAGGCAAGAGTCATGGGTAGGGATATAAATGTGGGTAGGTGTATAGTAAGGCAAGAGGGTGTCAAGGGAAGGGATAGAAATTGTGGGTAGGTGTATAGTAAGGCAAGAGGTGTCATGGGAAGGGATATAAATGTGGGTATGTGTATAGTAAGGCAAGAGGGTGTCATGGGAAGGGATATAAATGTGGGTAGGTGTATAGTAAGGCAAGAGGGTGTCATGGGAAGGGATATAAATGTGGGTAGGTGTATAGTAAGGCAAGAGGGTGTCATGGGAAGGGATAGAATGTGGGTAGGTGTATAGTAAGGCAAGTGGGTGTCATGGGAAGGGATATAAATGTGGGTAGGTGTATAATAAGGCAAGAGGGTGTCATGGGAAGGGATATAAATGTGGGTAGGTGTATAGTAAGGCAAGAGGGTGTCATGGGAAGGGATATAAATGTGGGTAGGTGTATAGTAAGGCAAGAGGGTGTCATGGGAAGGGATATAAATGTGGGTAGGTTATAGTAAGGCAAGAGGGTGTCATGGGAAGGGATAGAATGTGGGTAGGTGTATAGTAAGGCAAGAGGGTGTCATGGGAAGGGATAGAATGTGGGTAGGTGTATAGTAAGGCAAGAGGGTGTCATGGGAAGGGATATAAATGTGGGTAGGTGTATAGTAAGGCAAGAGGGTGTCATGGGAAGGGATAGAAATGTGGGTAGGTGTATAGTAAGGCAAGAGTCATGGGAAGGGATATAAATGTGGGTAGGTGTATAGTAAGGCAAGAGTCATGGGAAGGGATATAAATGTGGGTAGGTGTATAGTAAGGCAAGAGGGTGTCATGGGAAGGGATAGAATGTGGGTAGGTGTATAGTAAGGCAAGTGGGTGTCATGGGAAGGGATATAAATGTGGGTAGGTGTATAATAAGGCAAGAGGGTGTCATGGGAAGGGATATAAATGTGGGTAGGTTATAGTAAGGCAAGAGGGTGTCATGGGAAGGGATAGAATGCTGGTAGGTGTATAGTAAGGCAAGAGGGTGTCATGGGAAGGGATAGAATGTGGGTAGGTGTATAGTAAGGCAAGAGGGTGTCATGGGAAGGGATATAAATGTGGGTAGGTGTATAGTAAGGCAAGAGGGTGTCATGGGAAGGGATAGAAATGTGGGTAGGTGTATAGTAAGGCAAGAGTCATGGGAAGGGATATAAATGTGGGTAGGTGTATAGTAAGGCAAGAAGGTGTCATGGGAAGGGATAGAAATGTGGGTAGGTGTATAGTAAGGCAAGAGTCATGGGAAGGGATATAAATGTGGGTAGGTGTATAGTAAGGCAAGAGGGTGTCATGGGAAGGGATAGAAATGTGGGTAGGTGTATAGTAAGGCAAGAGGGTGTCATGGGGAGGGGCTGTAATGGGGGGACAGTGAGTCCAGGGAAAGAAAAGGGCATCATGGGGCCCCATTGTACCTAAATAATGGAGAGAAAGTTCAGTTGTGCGACTTTAAGAAACTCGTGGCTCCAGTCAGAGGAGATTCCGTCTCGTTCTTATTCTTCACGACTTGCACTGCTGTGAGCGCTTGTGTCTCCGATCCTGTTGGGGGAGAAAAGGGGCAACTGAGAAATATTCCCACCCACTTATTCCTCCAAATCATCTAATGGGATTTATTCTCCCACCAATAGAGACTCCAACAGAGGTGCCTGACTTGCCCCCAGGCCTGTTCCCTAGTCCAGTGACCCCCAACCAGTATCTCATGAGTAACATGTTCCTCTCCGACCCCACTCTTTTTACTTCTGAATGTTGCTCAGGGGTTGATGCTCAATTAGAATTATATTTATATTTAAGTGTCACATAAGAGCCTCCTGGTGTTGTTATTCTTATATGTAAATTCTAATACCTCAGATATTGTGGGAGGAGCAAAGACCTGATAGGCTGATCCAAATCCTATAGGATTATTGGCCTGATCTCCATCCCAGAATCCTTAGTTGCAGCCCCCTGGAGCCCCAGCACAGTGTCCCATTCACTCCTAATGCCCCAACCACTAACCCTTACAGTTCCCACTTAGATTGTAAGCTCTATGGGCTAGGTTCTATGGCCTCCTTCTATTCAGTTCACTTGTTCCACCTCCTGTACATGAATATACGACACCAAATGTACAACTACATAAATATCTCTGCACACACCCTACTAACAGCAGCTTAACTTCCCCTTTAACTTTCTCTAACAGCCACCGAAAGCCTCTTCTTTACTGACAGAGAAGAATCTAAGGGAATAAATATGTGGAAATCAGTTCCCCCGGGGGTCTCGGCTCTTGCAAAATAGAGAAAAGAGGAATAAACAGTTCCCATTCCTGAGCAATTCCAGGAACGTGCGTGGTTATAACATGAATATAACTCAGTGTAATGGGAATAATTCTCAGTGTAGTCACAATGAAACTCTATGGGGAAGGGCTGAGAGGGAGAGAAACCTAGAGGGAGAGAAGCTGAGGGGGATAGAAACTTAGAGGGAGAGAAGTTGAAAGGGAGAGAAGCAGAAAGGGAGAGAAGCTGAGAGGGAGAGAAACTGAGAGGGAGAGAAACAGAAAGGGAGAGAAGCAGAAAGGGAGAGAAGCTGAGAGGGAGAGAAGCAGAAAGGGAGAGAAGCAGAAAGGGAGAGAAGCTGAGAGGGAGGGAAACTGAGAGAGAGAAGCAGAAAGGGAGAGAAGCAGAAAGGGAGAGAAGCTGAGAGAGAAGCTGAGAGGGAAACTGAGAGAGAGAAGCAGAAAGGGAGAGAAGCAGAAAGGGAGAGAAGCTGAGAGGGACGGAAACTGATAGAGAGAAGCAGAAAGGGAGAGAAGCAGAAAGGGAGAGAAGCAGAAAGGGAGAGAAGCTGAGAGAGAGAAGCAGAAAAGGAGAGAAGCAGAAAGGGAGAGAAGCTGAGAGGGACGGAAACTGATAGAGAGAAGCATAAAGGGAGAGAAGCAGAAAGGGAGAGAAGTTGAGAGGAGATTACCGTATTGACATGGCGGCTCAGTACACAGTCGATGAAGCTGGAGAGGAGGGCGTGACTGCCATACTGATACTTGATGCAGATGTAACAGTCGAACACTCTCTGCTCAGAGACACAACACAAAGTAAAATTAATTTCCCCACCGTCCCCTCTTTATATTATATCTATCTATCTACAGCTTGTTTATTTCTGCAGCCAGGCTATTCTCTGACATTACAACTCTGGGTGTAACATTCCCCTAACCTTTAGATTGTAAGCTCTTGTGAGTAATGTGAAGTGCTGCCACTGTATAAAGAAATGATCATAAGGATAAATATGTCAATAATTGGAATATGATAAATGCAGACGGCAGTTTTGCGGGGATAGTGCCGCTACAATTGGGATGTATTGGGGCCAGTGGTTGTTATTTACTAACAGATTTATTAGTCACATTATTACTCACAGTGGCTATTGGCTGCGCCCGACTTGTGGGACTAAGTGGCTGCATGTGACTAGTGTGACTAGTGTGACTAGTGATTGGCAAATCTGACCCGTATCGCTTGGCTGAAAACTTGCAAAACAGTGAAAAATTTGCCAATGGGCGCCATTTTTTTTTTTATTTGATGTACAACAAATTTTCCCATTGGAATCTATGGGCGTCTTTTCCGTAGCAACAAATTTCCCTAATCCCAATGGCTGTGACCTGATCACTGCAGACCCACATAGCTACCTACCCACTTACCTACCTACCCACCTACCCACCCACCCACCTACCTACCCACCCACCTACCTACCCGCAGCTGGTACCCAACCCTGGGATTCCCCCCAGTCATTCTCACCCCTCCATTCACAGCGCTGCACTCTTTCCCCTCGTTCCAGTGTTTCTTGGGGCAGTTGGTCTGTCTCTTCATTATGTTCAAGCGCACGAAAATGCCAGCGCTGTAGTACTGCAATAGAATAGGAGAATGAGATTCAGGATTATTAGGGATCAGAACTGTAACTAGGGGTGTATCTAGGGGTGCAGCCCATGGGAGGGTGACCTTAACTAATATAAACTGTATATCCTGCAGGTAATTTAATGCTACTTTAATTCTATCGGTTTAGCAACCTATAGCAACCAATCAGCAGGTGGCATTTACTGGTCAGCAGTTTGAAGACAAGTAATCCCTTAGCTTTGATTGGTCTAGTGATGATGCAGTGATTTGTTATTGGTTACTTTCATTTAGGGGAAGGTGGGATAATGAAAGGAATTTCGGATTGGTCCTGTCCTGATGCAGATGTGCCCCTATTAAAATGATAATAATAATAATAATAATAATGATAATAATAATAATAATAATAATAATAATAAAGGTCTTTCACATGATTATGCTCTGATTGAAAAAGCCCAAATAAATTAGTGGTACTGTCCATGAATATGTTCCAGAGCTTCACCAAATTCCCTTCACTCACACTCACTTCTTCTGTTGCTTCCAGTATAGAGAAGACCTGGAATCGGTTGTTGATGTTCTTCTTGCTGTGCAAATCCTCTGCTGCCAGAGCCACAGCCTTGTTCTGTAGGTCCGACAACTCAGACATTGGTACTTGCCCCTCTGATGCCACAATGAGCCCCACGGCCACCAGCAAACACCATGTTCTGCCCAATTCCATCCTTATGTGTGTCTGCTCTGATCCCAGTTACCCTGTCTGTCTCTGTTCCCTCTGTCTGTCTCTATTCCCTCTGGTTGTCTCTGCTCCCTCTGTCTGTCTCTGTTCCTCTGTCTGTCTCTGTTTCCTCTGTCTGTCTCTATTCCCTCTGTCTGTCTCTATTCCCACTGTCTGTCTCTATTCCCACTGTCTGTCTCTGTTCCCACTGTCTGTCTCTGTTCCCTCTGGTTGTCTCTGCTCCCTCTGTCTGTCTCTGTTCCTCTGTCTGTCTCTATTCCCTCTGTCTTTCTCTCTGTTCCCTCTGTCTTTCTCTCTGTTCCCTCTGGCTGTCTCTGTTCCCTCTGGCTGTCTCTGTCCCCTTTTCCCTCTGTCTGTTCTGTTTGGCTCTGCCTTGTTATTGTCCAAAAAATGAAAGTGATTTTTGGATAGGAAGCGGAGCTTTGGCTGACGATCCTATAGGCTGGGGCTTCTTCCTACTGCGCAGAGACTTTGGCTTGGGCTCCTCTCAGTCCATTATCTCAGCTTTGCTTCTGTTGCTCTAAGAGAATTAGTATTAGACTTTGATCACATGACTCAGGGCCCAAGTACAGATTTTGGCTTCTGAACAAGTAACCAATTCCTTATAAATCTAAAGGGGTCCAGTGAAACCCATGTTTGACCAAAGTGGCAGAACAGCAGCCCATTGTTACATTGGGAGCCTCTCTCTTTGCTCATCCCTCACTGGAAACTCCTGGAGGAAAGATGTTTGTGCTGAACTGTAACTCCCAATGCCGGGGAAGTACAAAAGAATGAAATAAATGGTTGCCAGCGGTTCTTGACTATAAATAAAGGTTCTTTGAGCAGAGAACTCCTTTGGAACATTGACTGAATAAGGAGATGGAACCAGTAAAGATATAATATAATAACATCAGTATATTGTGGATCCCTCCAGTGGATAACAGGTAACAGTCCTTTCCAGTTGGATCCCTACACTGAGGTGAGTGTCACCAGGAGAATAGAAACCTCATTAGGCAGGTTCCTTGTCCTTGTTGGCGCACAGAGCTGCTCATACTCACTGGCCCTGACTATCTCACAACACAATCACAGGAATCTTGTTACTTTCTAATCTCATTCCCTCCTACACTAAAGTCACTAAGGAACCTTGATCTCCTGCAATGTAACCCAACTCTACCTCAAGCCCTCGGGTAGATCCACCCCTTGCTATGGTGGAGCCAGAAGAAGCCTGAGCCCATATTCCCTCCTCATTCTTTCCAATAAAGGAACAGAAACAGCTGAACTACACTTGGGTTAATGGAGAACACTCCCCTCCCATGGGGTACAGATTTCTGGGTAGTAGGGGGTAAATTAACCCTTTGGGTCTTTACAGTCATGTCAGTGCCGATTCGAAGGCAGGAGCCAACTGAGGCTCAGGGAGAACAGAATCTACAGCCTTTAAACCTGTTGGATTTTCCCGGGGCTGTTGTCGCTAAATTGACCCATAATCCTGTTCATGACCATGAATTAAATACAGAAAATTCTACTCTTACATAGTCTTGTCCTGATGAGTCAGATTAGTGATTGCTGAACTTGCCCTTTAATCGCTCCACCAATTGTCAGCAGGGGCACATACAAATATTAGACTGATCTCTGAGCATAAAAGGAATCCTGTTACACACGTTACTATTTGCCCTTTAACATCCCGGGGGAACCCCTATCCCTATCTCCTTATTATTCCCTTACAAATAGATTGTCAGCTTGAAATATTGTCATGCAGACTTACAAATATTTGGCAGAAAATGTATTGATGTACTTATTCTCATTTATTAAATTCCTGCAAAGTTACGTTACTTGTTTATTAAAGTTCATCTATGGGAACCAGTTCAGCCCCATAATAACAACACACACACTCTCTCTCTCACTCACTCACACTCTCTCTCACTCACTCACACTCTCTCACACTCACTCACACTCTCTCACACTCACACTCTCTCACACTCACTCTCTCTCACACTCACTCTCTCTCTCACTCTCACGCTCACACTCACGCTCACGCTCACACTCACGCTCACACACTCTCACTCACTCACACACTCTCACTCACTCACACACTCACTCACACACCCACTCATTCACTCTCACGCCCACACTCATGCTCACACTCACACACTCACCCACTCACACATTCACTCTCACACACACACTCTCTGACACACACACACACACACACACACACACACACACACACACACACACACACACCTTGAGAAGAATAATATTAATTTTATTATATATAAAAAAAAAATCCATTGTGTTTAATGCAAAATAAACCAAAGAGAAACATCACAGTAATATTTGCAGCCAGTGGAAGGGCTAAATACGAAGCAGGCAGAATGTTAAAGGGGAAGTATACCTGTATATTTGTTCTATACACAAATCATTCATATTGTGCATTTAGATGAAAGAGTGGGTGTTGCCATACTGTCTATTAGCTGAGGCATCTTGTCTGTATAACTGTATGACTGCCCCCTGCTGTTCATAAATAGAGAGTAATGCTGGTGCTGAACAAAACATCCCTTGCCTATACAGCTATGTTATGCAGAATGCTCAGGACCTGGGGTTTTCCGGATAACGGATCTTTCCATAATTTGGATCTTCATACCTTAAGTCTACTAGAAAATCATATAAACATTAAATAAAGCCAATAGGCTGGTTTTGCCTCCAATAAGGATTAATTATATCTTAGTTGGGATCAAGTACAAGCGACTGTTTTATTATTAAACAGAAAAAAGGAAATTATTTATAAAAATTTGGATTATTTGTATAAAAGGGAGTCTATGGGAGATGGCCTTTCCTTAATTTGGAGCTTTCTGGATAAGGGATCCCATACCTGTACTGCGTAAAGGAAAAATGTCACCAGAAATTGTGTTATTTTTATAGTCTTGCCCTAAAGGCAGTCATGTGTATAAGAGAGAGAGAGAGAGAGAGAGAGAGTACAGGGGGCAGTAGTGAGTCAGTAACACAGTTAGTTCCCCCTGGACCCCCCATTATATGAGCCAAAAGCTTAAACTGCGCAGCACCAAGTACAGCGTCTCCCCATCATCATTACACTGGTCCCAGCTCCGCCCCTCGTCCACACCGATTGGCCCTGTGAGGGGTGAAAAACAGAGGTAGTTTATTATAGGGAAGGGACAGTAACAGGAATCTTCAGGGGTTTCTTGGCCTTAAAGGAGAAGGAAAGCTACGGAGGCAGTTTATTGCCAATAGATTAGCCACAATAGTGCAAGCTATAAGACTATATTAAGTCTGCAGAATGCTTTACCATACCTGAGTAAACAGCTCTCTCTGTTTGTTTAGGATAGCAGCTGCCATATTAGCTTGGTGTGATATCACTTCCTGCCTGAGTCTCTCCCTGCTCACTCATAGCTCTGGGCTCAGATTACAAAAGGGAGGAGAGAGGAGCAAACTGAGCATGCTCAAGCCCAAGCCCTGGAGGTTTAAGCTGAAAACAGTTAGTCTGATACAGAAGCCCATGAGTACACAATAGAAGGAAAGAAATGTGCTGTTTGACAGAGGACTCAGAGCAGCATTACTTTGAGGCTTTACTGGTATATTTATATAGACCTTTCTGATAAAGCTTACTTACTTTTAGCCTTTCCTTCTCCTTTAAAGGCAAAATACACCACATTTATTATTAGTTTTACATCATCTGCCCAGAGATATTATATTTATCTGCCTACTAAAATGACTTTCTAGGAGTGGTGCTGCCCTACTGATTGTCATCCCAGCAGCAGCCCAAAGGAAAGCAGTGCCCCCCACCCCCCTAGTGGCCACTTGACTCATTTAGACAATAGTAACTAAAACAAGGTGGGTAATTTATTCTAAATCAAGTGGGACACAGAGCTTGGGTTTCCTGAGATAAGGGTCAAAATACTAATATGGAACAAAAAGGGATACTGTCATGGGAAAACATGCTTTCTTCAAAACGTGTCACTTAATAGTGCTGCTCCAGCAGAATTCTGCACTAAAATTTTTAACAAAGATTTTTTAATATTTAATTTTGAAATCTGACATATTGTCAATTTCCCAGCTGCCCCCAGTCATGTGACTTGTGTTCTGATAAACTTCAATCACTCTTTACTGCTGTACTGCAAGTTGGAGTGATATCACCCCCCTCCCTTTCCCCCCAGCAGCCAAACAAAAGAACAATGGGAAGGTAACCAGATAGCAGCTCCCTAACACAAGATAACAGCTGCCTGGTAGATCTAAGAACAACACTCAATAGTAAAATCCAGGTCCCACTGAGACACATTCAGTTACATTGAGTATTAGAAACAACAGGCTGCCAGAAAGCAGTTCCATCCTAAAGTGCTGGCTCTTTCTGAAATCACATGACCAGGCAAAATGAGCTAAGATGCACCTACACACCAATATTACAACTAAATACACTTGCTGGTTCAGGAACAACATTTTAAATTGTACAGTGAATTATTTTCAGTGTAGAAATAAAAAACAACATCATAAAATCGTGACAAAATCCCTTTACAAAAATCTAGGTACAACGAAATAAACTGAGTGCAATAAACTTTCCTACCAAGTGGTGGCGCTAAAGTCCTGCTATGGTTAAACTCCTAGTGACCCCTAGTGGGGATACTTGTGTATCGCAGCAGATTAGGTTACAGTCCCATTAGGTTATGCCCCATTTGAATTAAAGGTGCAGGACTGGTGGGTATAGCTAAATATACCTATATACATATATATATACATATATATATATATATATATATATATATATATATATATATATATATATATATATATATATATATATATATATATATATATATATATATATATATATATATATATACACATATACATATATATATAAATATATACCCTTACCTGCTGCTCAGTCTTCCTCACTAGAGCTGCTCCCATAGTTGCCCAGGGGAGACCTGCAGCCCAGGTAGCGGCAGAGATTCTGGGTCCGGCTCTGCTGGAGGCTTTGGGAGCGACTCCCTGTCCTGTGATGCCGCATTGCCCTGGATCTCCGGCCCCCCGGGGACTGTGGAATTTCAGGGCAAAAAGAAATGATTATTGGTACAAATTAACTCCTGCACTGCCCTCTGTGCTGTTAGACCCACCAGCAGCCACTTCATGCGCTATATCTACATTTAGAGGGAGCAGAATACATTTACATTTACACCTATATCTACATTTACATTTATATCTACAATGTGTTCTTTAAATTGTTAAAGGAGAAGTAAAGAAGTAGGTAGAAATGTTGTACATGATGTTTTGTGCTTCTGTACCAGCCCAAGGCAACCACAGCCCTTTAGCAGTAAAGATCTGTGTCTCCAAAGATGCCCCAGTAGCTCCCCATCTTCTTTTCTGCTGATTCACTGATTCACATGCTCTGTGCTGCTGTCACTTACTGAGCTTAGGGAGCCACTCACAATATACAGTACACATAGAATAGAAATGTCACAATATAAGGCTGATTAGTAATTAATACACATAATTACTACATGGCAGCACAGAAACCAGTGCAATTAGCATCAGAATTGAATAATCAGCAAACCTGTAGCATCAGCTTATATTACAGCCAGGGAAGCTCATTTTCTGCTGGATAATTAGTGACGAGCCCTAAGCTTAGCTTCTCAACAGCCAATCAGAGCCCACTGAGCATGTGAGTGTCACAGACACTTTCCAAGATGGTGACCCCCTGTGACAAGTTTGAAGTCCTGGATCATTGCTGCTATTGACAAGCTCAAACTTTAGCCTCCTGCAATAAGTTCACTATAGAAAATAGGACATTTTTAGCCACATTCATTTTTAGGGATTAGTTCTCCTTTAAGGAGCCTAAAGCTCCAGTTCTATGTAGGTGTAAAAATATGGGTTGATTAAATATAAAGTTCACGTACAATGGGGAGATGGGTGTAGTGAGGATTAATTTTAATAATTCCATTAGATTTTAATCAGCCAAATGTAAATGAGCGCAAAGAAATGGCTGGTTGCTATGGGTTACTACACTTTTGCACTGGTATTAATAAAAGACTTTATACCCCTTGGTTTAAGGGGAGGGGAAGTCACACGCTCAGATACTCACCTCCTCACTAGAACTATCAGACTCGGAGCTCAGGTCTGGACGGCAGGGGGGACGGACACAAGGATTGGGGTAATTTCTCTGTGTCTGGATTGGGTGGGAAGGTTGGTTGCTAGGGGTTACCTTTACTCCTCCTCCTTTAGCTACCCCTGCAGTGCTGCCACCCTGTGTTACAAATGACAAATGACTGCCTGATACAGTAATCTCTATTATTATTATTATTATTAATAACAAATAATAAGATTTATGTATATGTGAAGAATATAAGAAGGCTCATTTCTCATTGGCCCGGCACAAATTAGCGCCTATTAGTTCAGCGAATGATACACAAGCTCAGGGGCATCCCATATACTGCCACCACCTGCCCCTTGATGGATACAACTGGGCGCAGGCAGCACTCATACCTTCCAACTGTCCTGTTTTTCTTAGGACAGTCCTGATTTTGACAGCTCAGAAAAAGTTACAAAGTTTCTAAAACTTAATTGGGTTTTGGCAGGGAGCCCAGAATATATGGCAGGTGCACTTAGATACTTTTCTAACAATTTACAATGAGTCAAGAAGCGATTGTACCTATTTAAGAGAAGCAAAGAAACAATTGTAACAATTTCAGATAAGCAGGTCTCTTGGGGAAACTGTAACTCACAGATTAAAGGGCAATTCAGCTTCATTAGAAAAATTGTAATAACATAAAAACCACAGAAATGTGTTCAAATTTTCATAACCTGCCAAATTTAGTAAAAGGGACGTGGTAATTAAGGGGTGTGGACATAAATGGGTGTGGTCAGTTTTTTCGCCATGCTGCGCTCTGCAATATATTTTGTCTCTCTTTCTATTTGCAAAATGTTGGGAGGAGCGAGCACTGAATCCACTGGAAGCCACAGCTCTTTGCAGACCCCGGAGCAGAAACAACTTTGGGAGCCCCTACTTTTCTCGGAATGTTGGGATATTGTTTGTTGGATTTGATTCATTAATGAGGTCGTGAGCCCGGACTAATCCCGGTGGTGTAATTATAGAGTCGGCTCAGGTCCCCCTGTTCCACAAGCCCCTCCCCTCACAACTGCAGGGTCTGCTGCCTCTATAGTTGGGACCATTGGGATCAGGTCGGGCTCAGGACAGTTGGGGCTTCCAGTTTAACCCACAGGGAATTAGCCGGGTTGGGGGTTCTGTGCAGCTGTAGATACAGACCTGAGGGTTCGTTACCCCGGTGCTTCCAATATGTGCCGGCAGGGGGGTCCCATATCCATCACAGCAGCCCAGGCACCGGTCTGAAATGACGTTGGATTCAATCTCTATCCTTTCCACTTCCTCAATGCTGAGCTGTGATTGGCCCCTTCTCTCCCCCGGTCTCTCGCCAGTGATCCTTCCTCCCTGCCAATCGCATGACAGAGATACAACTGGTTTCCAGTAGATCCCCCTTCCCCCACCCACTATAATACAATAAATACTTTCCAGTTGCCTTAGGGCTAGTCCACACGAGGAGATTCGGGGAGATTTTATCGCCTGGCGACTAATCGCCTCATCTTTTGAGCGACTATCTCCCCGAACTGCCTCAGCGTTTTTCCCCATAGGCTACAATGAAAAGTCGCCTTCACTAATGCACACGCGGCGATTCGCTTTCAATAGTCGCCCAAAGTTGCCTCACTTTTCTCATTGACGTGATACTTGTGTGTCTGTGTCATTGATACCCTGGGGTTTAGTGAGTGGGTGGGGGATGGGAGCACCCGGTGTGATGTCACATCTTATGATACAACTGCACCTATGGGTGCCCCGGCCCAAAATACAGGTCTGATTATTTGTCGCTTTAAATAAATTTGTGGCTAAACAGTCTGAGAATATCGACAGGGCCACTCGTACATTCGGCTAAAAAAGTTCTGTTTTAAAGTAGGAAAAATGTTCTTGGCTGTATAACAGTATATACTGTATATATATATATATACCCACATGTAAATGAATCTCTCTCTCCATAGGACACTCACCACTGGCATTTCCACTGCACCACAGCAGTCAAGGCAACGAAATTCTTCTGTAGCTTCAATTTCATCTGGGTTTGGCGTAATCGTCTCCACCTCCCCCGCAACCTGCACCCCAACAACAAGTAATAATCATTCCACCTACATCCCAATATATCCCTAAACGCTGCGGAGAACATACCATATACTATATATAATGCTCTGTTATACAGATAGAATCTCAGCTGCCATAAAGCAGGACAGGACTGCTGCTTACAATGGGGATCAGATAGGATCTGTGCAGCCACTGGGACAGAATGTTCTGTTATACAGATAGCTAGAATCTCAGCTGCCATAAAGCAGGACAGGACTGCTGCTTACAATGGGGATCAGATAGGATCTGTGCAGCCACTGGGACAGAATGTTCTGTTATACAGATAGCTAGAATCTCAGCTGCCATAAAGCAGGACAGGACTGCTGCTTACAATGGGGATCAGATAGGATCTGTGCAGCCACTGGGACAGAATGTTCTGTTATACAGATAGCTAGAATCTCAGCTGCCATAAAGCAGGACAGGACTGCTGCTTACAATGGGGATCAGATTGGATCTGTGCAACCACTGGGACAGAATGTTCTGTTATACAGATAGCTAGAATCTCAGCTGCCATAAAGCAGGACAGGACTGCTGCTTACAATGGGGATCAGATAGGATCTGTGCAGCCACTGGGACAGAATGTTCTGTTATACAGATAGCTAGAATCTCAGCTGCCATAAAGCAGGACAGGACTGCTGCTTACAATGGGGATCAGATAGGATCTGTGCAGCCACTGGGACAGAATGTTCTGTTATACAGATAGCTAGAATCTCAGCTGCCATAAAGCAGGACAGGACTGCTGCTTACAATGGGGATCAGATAGGATCTGTGCAGCCACTGGGACAGAATGTTCTGTTATACAGATAGCTAGAATCTCAGCTGCCATAAAGCAGGACAGGACTGCTGCTTACAATGGGGATCAGATAGGATCTGTGCAGCCACTGGGACAGAATGCTCTGTTATACAGATAGCTAGAATCTCAGCTGCCATAAAGCAGGGCAGGACTGCAGTAAAGCTACAAATATGATATAAGAATAGGAGTTGGACATTACCAGGAAAGCCAAGGAGCGATGACCTGGATTATAGGACCAAATACTTTTCCTTCTATTGCGCGGTGCCGGCCAGGGGTTCCTTGTTCTCTTTCCAGGCTGGGCCGGCGTCAGACTCCTGGACTGTGAGACACAAGGGCCAGTTACACAGAAATACACTGAACCCACAGCATTTAATGGTCACACACAATATCATGACATTATATATTTGTTGGATAAGAAAGGAGAATAAAGAGGGGGAGGTGCTTGGATTGCAGAGACGCTTCTGATTGGACAATCTTCCCGCATACGGAATTAACTGTTGGGCTTCCAACACAGCAGGGGTCTAAGGAGGTCTATCCACCAATTTCCCAGTCTGGTTTTTATGGCAAAAAGCAGGAGGGGATTTGGGGAAAGGGGTGTGTTTGGGTGGAATAGGGCGTGGCCAAAATATATTTTACAAGCTGGGTGGGGCTAAGTGATTACATCACCGGAGGGGCAGATAATTGATTGGAGATCAATTGGAGAGAGACCATTGGAGAAAGGGAAGGTTCACCTGCCTGGGCACCCAATCAATCCATAGGTAAACCCACAGGTCCCACAGGTCTTGGGCTGGTCCATACACCACTAATTTCCAGCCTCCAGCATCATAATATTGTTCTTTCTTCTATGGGTATCATCAAGGGGCCCAATCTAAATCTGGGGGCCCGAGTCCAGCTCCGTCTCTACACTGTGCAACTGTCTATAAGAAAGTGCTGTTTCCCCAGATTCCCCAGTCGCTGCCAGACAGACTCACTGATTCATAGTGAATAATGAATGACTCCTCACACGGGACTCCCGGGAACTCTGGATAAAGGGAAAACAAACAGCAACTCCCAGCGAGAGGAGAAAAGAGAAAGATTTATATCAGATGTAACTTACAGGGTCCCCCTGTGCCAGGGCTTGGAGGGTGAAGAGCAGGAGGATCAGGAGGGAGCTGCGTTGTGCCGCCACTACAGGCTCCATGTCTGTGCTTGGCTGAAGAGCTGACGTTCACTCTGTGCTATACCGGAGCTCACTGACCTATGAGAAGAAAAAGCACAAGGCTCAGGATTGTGCAAGTGAGCAATAAACACAACACTGTCAGCAGGAGGTGTCCCGGCCCCTCAGACCTTCAATGAACCCAAACCCACCAGCACAGCTATTTATAACTTCTGTGGCGTCAAGAGTGGGTTTACTTTGCCTTTATTTGTCTCTCTAACGGAAGCATTTAAAGGTGGATTTAGAATCATTTCCCCCCTTGCCTTTATGAAGGTGATAGAGAATTCAGTTTCAGTCTTGCCTAAGTCTCCATTGTTTTTCCTCATCTTATCCCCTAGCCCTCCTGTCGTGTTATCCCTTTAGGCAAATACTTCCCTGTGATTCTGTGAATAAATCAGGAAACCAGGCTCAGATCTCAGCACTGTGCCGTCCAGTAATGTTTGTTATGAATTAATCTGATCCAACGCCCTGAATATCAGCACAGACAGCCCAGTGGGACCAGCCCAATACTTCTCCCCTTCCCGACCTTTAATAATAACCAGATGTGCCTGTGGGATCCCTCCTCCCGGTTTATCCAGGGACTCCTCAATGGTTCCCCACAGCACCACGGCATGGGGACGGGATGTTGGCATTTGGCATTGAGGGCACCAAACCTACGATTATCACTTTTCAAGTCCTATGTCCCTGCGGGAAGCCCCAAACCACTGGCAGACGCTTCCCATTATAATACATGGGAGATACACGTGTCTGCGAAACAGGAGAGACAAAGATTAAAGGATAAGTAAACTTCAAAATAAGTGAATGTAAAATTGATGAGGGGGCTTTTGTTGTAATGTACATTCATTACCAGCAAGTAGTCAAGGAAGTTGTCAGGAGAAAGAAAGAGGCTGATGTTCTTCTGCTTAGGAAAGATGTGAGAAAGGTTTCTAATTTTATTCCTAAGCAGAAGAACATCAGCCTCTTTCTTTCTCCTGACAACTTCCTTGACTACTTGCTGGTCAGACTGGTGGGAAACTGACCAGCAGGTGGCGCTGTTGTAACACAATTCATTCATATTAACAGTACATGTATCCCTTAATATCTTGGGAAAAATTAAAATAAATAATGAATGTACATTATAAAGTGCTTAGAATAGCCCCCTTATCCATTTTACATTCACTTAATTCTAAGGTTTACTTATCCTTAAAATCTGTTTAGGATAAACACTTGGGACTTATCCTTGGGAAAATGAATCCAATTTCCCCCACTACCCTGGTACAGAGTTCTGGATTCTTTGTTCTAGTTTTGGGCTGCTCTTTTTCCTATGGCAACAAGTGTTTACCCAACTGAAGTCTATGGGGTCTATTTATCAAAGAGTGAAGTTAATAGTGAAGTTCCGCCACTAGAGTGAAATGCCGCCACTCTCCATTCATTTCTACGGGATTAAAAGAGGATTTATCAAAGGGTGAACTAACACCCATTGATAAATACGCCTTTCAAAATCCCATAGAAATGAATGGAGAGTGGCGGCATTTCACTCTAGTGGCGGAACTTCACTCTTTGATAAATTTACCCCTATTTGTGGCTTTTGCACTGATCTCTATTGATCTCTCTACAGTGCCAGGAGGTTGCTAAAAACAGATATTACTGTGTCTGATTTCTAGTTGCTCCATTTTGGGATTGGGTTGAAGGAAACATCTGATGGCCCGTTTATCTCAGGTTATGTCCGTACCCACTGGGTGCCTGACTGGCATTTCCATGTTAATGAGCAGGGCAGTAGGGGGCACCTCACTAGACTGAGTATTGGTGGGATCAGGACACAGCAGGGGAGATGGATAATGAGCCGGACCACTAATCCCGTCAGTCTGAGGAACTGGAATTTCTTGAGCATTAAGTCAGTTTCCTGGCACATCAACCCCCCTGTTATGCAATTACTGAGCTTCATAGTAAGGTTTGCTTTACAAAAATTACTTAAATAGCAACATAGATCAAAAGAGTAAAACTTCTCAAGAATGTATAACGTGTCCAGTGCACAGACCTTAAGCCTGAAAAAAGGTTTAGGAAAATATCAGCTGAATTGTGAAGGCTGGCACTAAACTGGATCCATTTTGTCCTACTTTCTCTATCTTGTCCTATTGACACCATCTTGCCCTACTGTCTCTATCTTTTCCTACCGTCTCCATTTTACCCTACTGTCCCTATCTTGTCCTACTGTTTTCATCTTGTCCTATTGACTCCATCTTACTCTATTATCTCTATCTTGCCCTACTGCTTCCATCTTTCCCTACTGTCTCCATCTTGTCCTACTGTCTTAATCTTGTTCTACTGTCATCCTCCCTTAATGTTGGGAAAACTGCCATCTCATCCTTCTGTATTCATCTTGCTCTACTGTTGCCATATTGTCCTATAGACTTCATCTTGCCCTCCAGTCATTGTCTTCTTGTGGTATTTCCACCTTGTTCTACCATAACCTTCTTTACCTATTGTTTCCACCTTCCCCTAATATTGGAACTATGACCAACTTGTCCTCCTTCTTCTCTTAATTTTGGGACTGTTGCCAGCTCTTCTTACTGTCTTTCTCTTGCCTTTCTGTCTTCTTCTAAACATACTGTCTCCATCTTGCCTCCAAACATTTCTTTCATTGTTCCCTACAATATGCTGAGCCCACAGGAGTCGACCCAAGTGCACGGTTGTAAAGCTAAACTCGTTTGTTATAAAATACACTCCTATATTGTGCACGGTTTCATTCGGAGCATGAAAGCAACACATATTACAGACACACATATAAGCCATATAAGACACACACAACATAAATAACAAGTCCCCCCACACTTGCCTCACCTCAGTAGCCTCTGTTTGGTGGAATGTTCTGGATTCAAGGTGGTGCGGCAGTTAAATCAGATCCTTCCCTGAGTTTCCTTCCAAGGTTCTGGCAAATCTGAGAATAAAACATTTAAAAAAAAAACTCTTTCTAAATACAGAAAATGATCCCACCCCAAAAACACCCACCCAGTCTTTTACCCACAGAAATCCTTTATGGCAGGAACCCTGCAGCCCAGAAGCTCACACACGAGCTATTTATTGGATATCCAGTTAGAGCCAATACACAGTCTAATAGGTCCTGGGTCTGTTTATATTCCCCAAATACCCTGTGTCCTACCCTCATACAGACAGTGGTGCAGAGACAGCAGGGCTGGAGGGCTCCTCTCAGGCTCGTTCTGTACAGAAAGGTCCCAGGGAGGATAGAGGAGGCTGGAGGAGCAGAGCCGTGGGTGAGAATTACTAAAGGAAACGCTCTGCAGATTTTGCAGTTTTACTGAGAACAAGAGTCAGTGAGTCAGAACTTGATGTAACTCTTACTCATCTACAAGCCGGACGAAACGCAGGATTTTAGGGGATTCCTTGCCCACTGTTTGACATAACGTCTGCCCTAACAAAGGGATCACACCAAAGAAAGGGAACATGCAGATAAAAGTGCCTTAAAGGAGAAATAAAACCTTCAAAACAAAATTATTTCATGTAATTCACAGAAAACACTCTCCATATATTACTATTTGTATAATGCATTTATCCAGTATGAGGAGCAAGAGGGATTCTTGGCTTTATAACCAGCAATGACAGGACTGGATTGTCCATCTGTATAACCAGCAATGACTGGACTGTCCATCTGTATAACCAGCAATGACTGGACAAGCAGCCTCCAGTAATGGATAAGTAGAGCGTGTGGCCCTCAGCTGCCTCTGTAACAAACACTTACCAAACTGTGGCTAAAGAGAATCCCATAAGGAATGACCAGTAATGCTTCTCTCCTCCAGCAACACACTGTAAAGCGGAGGCCTTCACACGTTTTAGGTTGAGCCAAACCGCCAACAATGGTCCACTTACCTCCCAACAAAGACGCTGATAGATGGAACATTGTCCTACCACTCACTTTTATGTAGTGCCTATAGTGCTGAAGATATCCAAAATAGAAAATAACCCCCCCCCCCAATTCTCACTCTACATGGCCTTCAGGTTGTCCACCTATTCCAATTCTTTTGGACCCATAAATGAAGTCTGCCCCAAAGTTTGAGAACAGGTGTAAAGAATTAACTTCACTTTTCTACCCCGGCGGCACCTGTAACTGCCCAACACAGCTTCTTTGTCCATCAAACACTTGTACAGGGTCATTCTCACCTCCATAAGAGCCCATAATGGATGAGTAGAGCTATTCTTCAGCAGCAGCACCTTGCAATGCAATGCTCCCCCCCCCCACCAAGGGCCTGGAGCAATGTTAAGGCTGGGGCTCACTCATGTCCAGTTTGGGTAAGGTTTCGAGAGAAAACCCAACTGCTCTACTAAATAACACCCAAAAGTCCCGTTTGAGGATCAACAAGGGTGAGATCTATGGTTGCCACCATAAAGCTATGGTTGAATGTCAGTTAGACCAATTTTCCTATAGCCCATATAACATTTTAATGAGCTAAAGTGGGTCTGGACCAATGGTTGGACCCCTCAAAAGGTTTGAACTGAAGAAACCAGTCAACTTCTGCTGTAGCACATCAACAGAACTTCTCTCTTCCAACGTCTCTCCTGTAGTCACTCACTACATACAATCTGCAGCTTTGCAATTGCTCAACAAAGCCCAGGGCAAAACCAAACCACTTACCTTGGGTGAACAATGGTCTCCTTTCTTCTACATCTACAGCATGGATCTCTGTTGCCTTATATACAGATGAGGGATACAAGGAACTGCTGAACTTTCCTTATACAGGGATATTTGTGGGGTGGGGCAGCTTGATAATTGAGATGTTGTAATGCCGAGGCTTATACAGCAGACTTTTATCAATTTCCATGGTTAGGGGAAGATCCCAATGTGACTAATACATATAGACAAGGAGTTGGTACAAACTTACCCTTTAAACATCACACTGGACAATTAAATCAGAATGGAAAACTACATTCAAACCACAGAAGACTTCCCAGGCCACAGAAGAGACAGAGAATTAAAAGCAGAACATGAGAGAGATTTTATTGGAGTTTAGCCGGGGGGGGGGGCCCTGTTCCTAACAGAATAAATAGTCGGTAGAACCGCGTCCAAGACTGAGACCAAATCATTTCCCATCCCACCCGTCGGGGAGTGGAGCAATCGATACTCACAATCTCCTGCCTCAGAGACTACGGGGTACGGACTCCAATATGTGAAACCTACAGCTGGACTGTTGGCCACGGTGGGACCCCTGGAGGGACTGGAGGGCAGCAGGTTGGATGGGCTCCATATTAATGTACCTGCTGGGGGCTGATCTATTTTAGGTTGATTTGTGGATTCAGCCCAAGGCCACACAGGAGACCCCCTCACAGGGGCACAAGAGGTGGGTCATAGCCAACAACAACTGGGAATCATCTTAAATATTGGGGGGGGGGAATAGTGAACCTAAAACAATCCATCACCTTCACCTGTATACAGTATATCATTCTAACAATCAAAGTGCAAACAAATACGTACCCTAATTTACCACAAGAGAACCCCAAATCCCCAATATACACGACTGCCCCTTTCCTGTATTGGCTGACAACCCTACGCGTTTCACAACACAGTGCAGTGACCTTAGTGAGCGGTCAGTGATTGGCCAGCCTGGGTAGAACAAGCCAAAACTTGAATGGTTGCCGTGGGTTACTGCCCAGCATTGGCAAATTAACCCACAGTCATTCTTTTGCTGCTCATGAACAAGTGGGAGCTTATATTCTATATCGATATTCCTATGGATATTGGTATTTCTCTGTAGAGATGGGAGCTGCCATGTTGTTTCGCTTAGACAAACAGCCCACAACATTCCCTGTCCTTAGTAAATGCCATGCTCTATAAATATCAAACCGCAATAATCTTGGCAACTGACAGATAGCAATGTTCTATTGAATCTATGGCGTATATAGTGAATAACATAACCCTTGTACTTGTAAAATATAAGGATATTATAAGTCACAGATGAGTTCCGGGACCAAACCGGCTTAGAGCTTTTATACAGGTCGTGGAACTCCGAGGAAACTTCTAATATCCCTATATTTTACAATAAGGGGTACTTTATTTATTATAATACACAAGTTTTAGCAAGTCATGTGAAAAATGACCTCACTACTCACCATTTATAACGGATGACATCACTAAGCCGTTTAGAACGGATGACATCACTAAGAGCCATTTATAAGGATATAATTTACAGGATATTCATGGCTTTAGTGTATTATATATATATATATAATATATATACAGGATATATATATATTGTGTATAAATGCCAATATCACTGTCGGTACCACTGACTCAAACCACAGCACCAGAAGTGAACTCTCAGTTATTCCTCACTTGCTTTATGAATCACACACAATATGGTTCCACCGCTGCGTTGCTCAAGCACTTACACACACACACACACACCAGCGACTCTTACAGTTAAAGGGCAACCCAACCCCCCCCCCCAAGTAACGGATGTATTAAAATGTTTCTTTACAAGAAAAAATATCTGTCTGGCTACTCCTTGCACTGCTGGTTCTGACTTTGCCATATACGTATTGGACATCGGTTTTCCTCCAGCCAAAACTCAAGTTCCCACAATGCCGTGCTCCTTTTGTAAAGAACAGACCCATGAATAAGCATGCAAGACCTGGAGGGGAGGCGCCTCTTGCTACATTGTTTAAACAGTCAGACCCAGCTGTGCAGAGAGCAGCAATGCCCACACAGTAATTTCCATAAAATTGTCTTTATTTGGGTAGAGTTCCCCTTTAACATCGCTAGTTTGCCTTTATTGCTCCTCAGGACACTGCCTGAGCGACTCATTATAAATATTCGATTTCTTGGCTTGAGCTTTAGCCAAGGTCTGTGTTTTCTGGCAACTCGTAGAAACAAAATCGCCGTCCAATCAGATTTCTCATTTACATTCTTTAAAACATTTGTTAAAAGTCAGATTTCCAATGTTGCTTTTAGGGAAGGAGACACCCTGTTTGGTCATAGAATTCCAGCGCTGGAGTCACAAGAGGAGAAAGGCAGGTGCTTGGGATTGTGGCTTTGGTTCTACAGGAGTCTCCGGAACTTGCTCTGCTCTCCATGATGGGCGCTTGAGCCTCTCCATCTGATTGGATTCTCCAGTCTCCTCCTCTCCTACTGAAACAATGGTGCTGTAAGCCACAGCCCACTGCTAAACCTTTCAGTGTTCCTCCAGGCAGCTAGGTGGCGCCACTCCTAGAGAAGAAGGTGATGCCTTAGTGCTCCTAACACTGCGAGGGTTAATATCACACACAAAGTAATTAAGACTAAATGGAATGCTGTCCTGGGAGACTGATTGGGGATAAATGGATTAAAATGAACAATTAAGTGATGGGTCTCTTAGGGGTAAAAACGCCAAAGAAAATGTTGTTGTAAATGATACAACGAGGGCCCCGTCCCGCTAACATTGTACGGCTGTGTCTGAGCAGCTTTCACGAGAAGAGAGGCCGCCGGGTGGAATCCTGAGGAGTGGGAGGAGCCTCGTTGGCACCCTCTCACGTTGGTTTCTGGTAGTGCAGGCAGACATGGATGGCCGGAGGAAGGAACTGAGGGAGGGGCTTATTCCAGTCCTAGGCAGTAGTTGATGCCTTGCACCAGTCCAATGATTACAGGTTGCCAGGCAACAAGGTACCGTAGCCAGTCCAGCAGTTGCCCGTACATGACGTGTGGTCTCTCCCATCTGGAAGTCACGGAGTTAATAGAAGAAATAACTAACAGGCATTCAGCATTATACACTCACCGGGCAATCAGTATATCTGCATGGGGTTACTGTCAATCTTTATTTTACCCCCACAATGACGTTTAAATGAACCCAAGCTCCTCCCAGTATTGTGCCCCATTTATGGCTGGAGCTGCCCAGCTTGTAGTCCCCTATAGGTTTAACTACACCCTATGGGCCCAAGAAATTATGAGAAGATATCTGTCCCCATTACCTTTCCTGACGTTTGATAATCTGATTTTTTTTCTATACAGGAGACAATAACCCATATCCCATCAAGTTCCCACCAAAAGTTTAAAGGATAAGTACACCTTTAAAACAAGTGAATGTAAAATTGATGAGGCTATTCTAAGCACATTTGGAATTTACTTTCATTAATTTTTAATTGCAAGATATTAAAGGAGAACAAAAGGCAAACCTTACTTCTTGTCCCATTTTGTAGAACTCATATGCCCCTCCAGAATCGCTATGTTTATTTAACCAAAACACATTAACTTTCTTAATAAAAGATAGCTCTGAAGTTGCAGACTGTTTAAGAAAACGGCGCCGCCATCTTACTAAAGGCTTCCCTTCTGCCTTCGGTTACTGTATAACACTGCACTGCGCAAGCGCCAAAATACCTCCCCCTGAAGCCAGGTGCGCGTCCTCATTAACATATAATTATATATTCACTGCACAGCACGGACCTCAGCACTCGTGTCCTTGCAGCTCTAAAACTGTTTCCGAACTCACAGCTGTCGGGATAATATACAGCTCCCTGAACTAAACATGTTACCAACTCTTAGCTCTTGGGATAATTTACAGCTCCCTGCGTGGCTCGGTGTAAGGCAAGGAATCCAGCATTGCCATGGAGACTAGGCACACCAATTCCTATTGGCTGGTGGGCGGGCTACACAGCGTCACAAAGTGACCCAGCAGGTTTGCTAACCTTTCGTTGTCCTTTAATGTGCATGCTCAAGATTAACTTCAAGAAAGTGCGCATGTGCATATCGCCAAGCGTCTAGGCTCTTTCCGAAGGGAGGGGGGAGAGAGGCTGATCGTGCAGAGAAGAAGCAGGAAGCTGCAATCAACCAAACAGCTCAGCACTTTACTTTTCAAGGACGGGAGTAATAGGTATGTGAAGACTGTAGTGAGGCATGTTAATGATTAAATTCTTGTTGTGGGGGTTGACATGTCCTTTAAGGGATACATGTACTGTTAATATGAATGAATTGTGTTACAACAGCGCCACCTGCTGGTCAGTTTCCCACCAGTCTGACCAGCAAGTAGTCAAGGAAGTTGTCAGGAGAAAGAAAGAGGCTGATGTTCTTCTGCTTAGGAAAGATGTGAGAAAGGTTTCTAATTGTTTTCCTAAGCAGAAGAACATCAGCCTCTTTCTTTCTCCTGACAACTTCCTTGACTACTTGCTGGTCAGACTGGTGGGAAACTGACCAGCAGGTGGCGCTGTTGTAACACAATTCATTCATATTAACAGTACATGTATCCCTTAATATCTTGGAATTAAAACAAAATAAATGTGTGTAAATGACAAAAGTGCTTAGAATAGCCCCCTCAACAATTTTACATTCACTTATTTTAAAGTTTTACTTATGCTTTATAGTGCTCCCAATGTAATGCAAATGCTATGCAGACAGCCAGTCCAACTGTCATCAAAAGACGAGAGCTCAATAAATGGCAGTGAGACTGATGTGCTACATTGAGCCACACAGTAATATCCAACAGCAAATAATCCCCTGACAGCCTAGTTTCTATCAATATAAGGCAGGGCCCCATGAGGCTGATGGTTGAGGGGTGTCCCAGGCCCCAGATTAATGTCACCTCACAATACAGGGGTAACGTATAGCGCAGGGGGTATCACTGCTAGGTCTGAGCAAGTCTCAACTGATATTAAAGGGCAATTGAAACAATGAACATTAATAAAAGATAAAGCAATATGGCTCTTGTTCACTGATCATAGGGCAAAGAGATCACACGCCCAGTGCTTTCCATTGGCATTTCTTATAACCGTAACCATCACCACTGCGCCCCATAAGCACAATCTCCGCATCTTTCATTTGAAAGATTCAACCGAATGCAAAACCGCTGGTCACTAGCCCAAACTCCGCAGAAACTCCCATGCCCAATCCCCCCCACAAAAAAAAACCATAGGAAAGGATACGGGTTACTGAACATTCTCTTGAGGTCCACCTTCTCCTTGCAATACGGACAGGTCTGCTTCTTTCCCACGATGCACCAGCCTCTGATGCAGAACTCATGAAAGCTGCAAGAGACCGGGGGTTAAGGAACATCTCATATACTGAATCCAGGCACTGCTGCCCTACTGCTTACACTGAATACACGCACTGCTGCCCTACTGCTTACACTGAATACATGCACTGCTCCTCTACTGCTTACACTGAATACACGCACTGCTCCTCTACTGCTTACACTGAATACACGCACTGCTCCTCTACTGCTTACACTGAATACACGCACTGCTCCTCTACTGCTTACACTGAATACACGCACTGCTCCTCTACTGCTTACACTGAATACATGCACTGCTCCTCTACTGCTTACACTGAATACATGCACTGCTCCTCTACTGCTTACACTGAATACATGCACTGCTCCTCTACTGCTTACACTGAATACATGCACTGCTCCTCTACTGCTTACACTGAATACATGCACTGCTCCTCTACTGCTTACACTGAATACACGCACTGCTCCTCTACTGCTTACACTGAATACATGCACTGCTCCTCTACTGCTTACACTGAATACATGCACTGCTGCCCTACTGCTTACACTGAATACATGCACTGCTCCTCTACTGCTTACACTGAATACATGCACTGCTCCTCTACTGCTTACACTGAATACACGCACTGCTCCTCTACTGCTTACACTGAATACATGCACTGCTCCTCTACTGCTTACACTGAATACATGCACTGCTCCTCTACTGCTTACACTGAATACACGCACTGCTCCTCTACTGCTTACACTGAATACACGCACTGCTGCCCTACTGCTTACACTGAATACATGCACTGCTCCTCTACTGCTTACACTGAATACATGCACTGCTGCCCTACTGCTTACACTGAATACATGCACTGCTCCTCTACTGCTTACACTGAATACATGCACTGCTGCCCTACTGCTTACACTGAATACATGCACTGCTGCCCTACTGCTTACACTGAATACATGCACTGCTGCCCTACTGCTTACACTGAATACATGCACTGCTGCCCTACTGCTTACACTGAATACATGCACTGCTGCCCTACTGCTTACACTAAATACATGCACTGCTGCCCTACTGCTTACACTGAATACATGAGAAGGAGACTGGGCTCTGTGATAAATGGTACAGGTACAGCAGGGTTCAGAACTGGGGCTATTTAAAAAGGCAGAAATGCAGGAAAAACCAATGTTTTGAGATGATTTACCCTTTAAAGGAATTGTTCAGTGTAAAAATAAAAACTGGGTAAATAGAGAGGCTGTGCAAAATATAAATTGATTTCAATACTGTTAGTTATCCAGTAATGTAATGTATAAAGGCTGGAGTGACTGGATGTGTAACATAATAGCCAGAACACTACTTCCTGCTTTTCACTTATTGGTTACCAGGCAGTAACAAATCAGAGACTTGAGGGGGGGCACATGGGACATAACTGTTGCTGCTTTTGAATCTGAGCTGAATGCTGAGGATCAATTACAAACTCACTGAACAGTTATGTCCCATGTGGCCCCCCTTATAGTCACTGACTAACTCAGAGTTAGAGAGCTGAAAAGCAGGAAGTAGTGTTCTGGCTATTATGTTACACATCCACTCACTCCAGCCTTTATACATTACATTTTTGCCTAACTAACTATATTAGATACATTTTTTATTTTGCACAGGCTACCTATTTGCCCAGTTTTTATATTTACACTGAACTGTTCCTTTAAGAGGAAACATGTAATAACACCCTGAAATATTGCATTCTGCCCCTTTCCACTAAGGGAAATGACTTCCTACTTTTGGGGCCTTGCTGGAGTCCTGATGCTCCAGGATAATTCATTGCACAGATGAGTCTGGGCATCTCCTGTATGATGTAGGTGCCTTGCAGCCACTGAGTCGAATAGGCTGAGCTTCTCTCTTAGTGCCCCACAGATTACACACTACAGATTGAGGTTTCTGTTCCACTCCCACCTCCCTGCACTTATATTAAATAGGAATTGTAATGTTCAATTAACTTTCGGTTAGTGAAAAGTGGTTACTGATCATTGCAGGCAGAACATTACAATTGGTTGTTAGCTCCCCTCTATATGTCTGTTAGTTACACAGTGTTACATGCACTCCTACACCCCCAGCCCAAATCATTAAGGATACACATGGTTGCAGGAGAGCCTGTATGTGTTCTCGATGATCCCCTCCTCATTCACGTCTACAAAGATCTGTTGGCCACACACGGCACAAACGCTGTCAGACAGGTGTTTGGTGGGCATCCCCGAGGCGCTGTAGAACTGCATGGAGAGGGTCAGAGCAGGATTACTGTGAGCAGGTTACATAGAGAGATGGTTATACTGTACAATTAACTGAATATACAGACATTCTTATTCCTTTACACAGTAAAACACAGGGAGGTTGAAGTCAGACATGTGCAGCATGAACCTGGGAAAGGAGGCAGACACACAAGTGCCCAATCAGAGCTCATCCAATCAGAGCTCATCCAATCAGAGCTCATCCAATCAGAGCAAGTGCAATTAAACCATGGTTTCATTCAAACAAATGCAATATTGCTTCCCTTGCACAGACAGACCATCTTTCTCTGGATTGTTCCCTCTTGCAGGTGCAAAAGCTTTATCTTTGGATACTTTTATATTTATATGGGTACCAGCTGCCACACTGTTTCCCTTATTGGATAGTAAGAAGTTATTGTGGGCCCACAGCATTCCTTCTCTGTATATCTGGAGGCTATGAGCTTGCAGCAATGTTTGTTCTATATTGGATGGTCCCACTTCAACAGTAAAATATCATAACATTCCATGCATATCTTAAAGGAGACATTCAGTGTAAAAAAATAAGAATGTATCAGTGCATTATACTCATTTAGATATAGAAGAATTGTGCATAAAAAAGTAGTGTTTCAGGCTGATTTATTGAATATTTCTGCAGAACCCCTAATAATCCCTCCCTTCTCTTCCACTTGCTGCTCCCTGAATTCCCAGGCTGTGCTCTCAGCTCACTGCAATGTAGGACAGGAACCAATCAGCAGCTAGCAGGACCTGATAGGGAACTGAAGCCTGTCTGTGTGTGACTGCAGGGCTGTGATTGGCTGTCCCACTCCTATTGTGCTTCTGGCTGGGACACGCCCACCCCTCATTTGAAACACAGACAGGGACCAGAGAACATCTATAGTGAGCTCTAATAAAGGGGATATTTTTAAAGATAATATTAATTTTTAGCACCATGTAAAAGCAACACCATATATTACTTATAATTGCCTACAAAATTAGGGTTTTTTTCATTTATCCTATATGGCTCCTTTAAAGTCCATTTTCCCTGTATGGCCAAAGGTTATGTTTAGTAATGACCTAAGGGTTAATACCTTTATTTATAGAGTTGTAGCTGCCATTAGCACCACTTTATGTTTGAACACAGTGCCATCTAGTGACAATACTACTGCATTGCAATAACAACATGTGTGTCTGTAGAAAAGAAATTAAATATGCAGCTTTATATAACACAAATATCACCCGGGTGCAGTTACACACATTACAAGTGTAATTATTGCATTTCTGTGCATGGCTCTACTATGACTTTTAAGCTTAGAGGATTACAATTCCAGAAGTTTCCTGTATCCCTTGGCTCAAGGCAGTATTATAGGAATATATTTAACACCTACATGTCTCCCCACCAATCCAATACCATCAAGTCCTACTTACCCCTATGGTGGATGCCATATAGTCTGCACACAGCTCTGCAAAGTCCCGGCCAAGAACCCCATAGTAAAGGCCATAGAACAGAAGTGATATCCCAAAGTCCATGGCATCCTCTGGTTTTATCCTATAAATAATAACAGAAAGTTATTAGGAGGGGGGGGCAGGGACAAGATTATAGAGCAGGGGTCCCCAAACTTTTTTTTACCCGTGAGCCACATACAAATGTAAAAAGAGTTGGGGAGCAACACAAGCATGAAAAAGTACCTTGGGGTGCAAAATAAGGGCTGTGATTGGTTATTTGGTAGCCCCTATGTGGACCGGCAGCCAACAAGAGGCTCTATTTGACACTATACTTAGTTTTTATGCAATTAAAACTTGCTTTCAAGCTTGGAATTAAAAAATAAGCACCTGCTTTGAGGACCCTGAGAGCAATATCTAGGGGGTTGGAGAGCAACATGTTGCTCATGAGCTACTGGTTGGGGATCACTGATATATATATATATATATATAGCCAGTTCTGGTATGAAGGTGTGTACAGATGAGAATTAAGGCATGAAGGTGTTTGGTGTGAGACCAAACATGAAGTACAATAAATACTCCGCTCTATAGTCGACTCACCTGAACAATAAGTTTAGGCCAAAGAGAGTGAACATGACAGCAATGTATCCCACAATGCCAGTGGCATAGCTCATCTTGTACAGCAGCAGGAACCATTTATACACCAGCCTGGGGAGAGACAAACACACATTTATAAGGAGTTCTGGCTACTCAATATTTCTATCCTATGCCCCCCCCAATGATCATTTAAACGTACAGGAGACCCTAGTCCCTCACAACATAGATTCACATATGATTATTAACAACTGCTGCATAGTTGCACTAATGGATCAGGACCCAATGAACCAAGACTTTACCGTTCAGCTTCTTTATTAAAGGATAAGTAAACCTTAAAAATGAGTGAATGTAAAATTGATGAGGGGGCTATTCTAAGCACTTTTGTAATGTACATTCATTATTTAGAGGCTGCTCTGATGTTCTTCTGCTTTTCCTAAGCAGAAGAACATCAGCCTCTTTCTTTCTCCTGACAACTTCCTTGACTACTTGCTGGTCAGACTGGTGGGAAACTGACCAGCAGGTGGCGCTGTTGTAACACAATTCATTCATATTAACAGTACATGTATCCCTTAATATCTTGGAATTAAAAATAAATAAATAATGAATGCAAATGACATAAGTGCTTAGAATAGCCCCCTCATCAATTTTACACTCACTTATTTTAAAGGTTTACTTATCGTTTAATTTTATAAACCAAGGAGGTTTTTTCTGCTGTAAGAATGGGAAATACTAGACTATTTAGCCACCATAGGATACAAACTTTGGCACTGGATCTCATTATTCAAGGTCCTGACAAAGTAAACTGTATTTATGTTAGCAAGAAGGGCCTGCACTCCAAATAAATAGACCAAGTGGTATTTGAATAGTCATATATTTAAAAAGAAGTAAATCACATACATAGGTCAAGGCCAAAACATGGCAGAAAAACAGAGATTCAAATATACATACCTGCCCAGGGCAGGTGTATCCGCTTTCTTTATCAAATTGCTGTTTGATCATATTTTGAGTGGTATGTATATTTGAATCTCTGTTTTTCTGGCATGTTTTGGCCTTGACTTATGTATGTGATTTACTTCTTTTAAAATATATGACTATTCAAATACCACATGGTCTATTTATTTGGAGTACAGGCCCTTCTTGCTAATATAAATTCTGTGTCTGGCCTTGTATGGGGTTTTTTTTGGGCTTTATTGCACCCATAAGTTAATTATATTATATGTATATATAAGAGTGCCCTCCATCTGAGAATATTTCCCATAAAGTAAACTGTATTGTTGAGTAAGCACCTGGGTACCATAATGTGCTGTTGTACCAGGCCACAAAAGCCAAATAAATTCATGACAGTTGCATTATCAGGGGATCAAGGCTAATTCTATTTACTGTCAGGGTAAAGCCCCCTTGCAGGTAATTGGATATATTAAATGCCACAGCCTCCTTTACAAATATCCTCCATAAAATCAGGTCCGGACTGGCAATCTGTGGGTTCTGGCAAATGCCAGAGGGGCTGCTGTATGGTTACATAGACAGTAGGGGGCTGTTTGGACTTGGAATGGCAGGGCCTATTTTGACTCCCAGTCCAGACCTGCATAAAATGAATACTTTAGAATGGGAGCCGATTCCCAGATAATCCTGAGAGGGGGCGGTTCCCTCTGCCGGTGCTAGAGGTGGAGTCACTTACCTGGGCGTGGTCTGCAACAAGGGTTTCCGCGTTGCTTTGTATGTGATGTATGCTGTGATTATGGAGAACACAATCCATATGCCCAGGAACCTCCACCAGTGCAGCTTTACTGTGAAATACACAGGGACGATCCACATCTGGAAGAGGGTCACCATCTGCAAAGGGAAAACAGGTCACAGAGATTAGATTCACGTTCTTATCGTTTCCTTTAGCCTATTGCTCTGCACTGCAGCAGTAAAGAAAGAGCAACGGTGAATATTGCTTCTGCATTACACTCTTCCTGATAGGTGGAGAGAAGCGGAGAGAGTGTGTGTGCCCTTGTCCTAAAATAATTTACACCCCGCCCCCCAAGGTAAGTAAATGCAATGTCCAAACGGATTTACCTACAACTCGGATTCCCTGGAATTCCTGTTCATGAGCTGCTCTCTTTCCTATGGTCAGGCAAGGGGCGGGGCTTAAGGTGGCCATATACGATACAATTACAATATTTCCTGGAAAAGATGTTTCCAAGAAAGGTTGTTGGTTTCAATACACACGTGTAGAGCTGAATGGTCAGATATACATATAGAAACAATAGAATTCTACCTGGATCTGATGATTCAGCACTAACAATGGCCAATGTTCAAGTGCCTTCGAAGGCTACTGATCTAACATTTCCGGCCAGCCGTTTGGCGAGCCAACCGATATCCAAGTCTTCGGGATCGGTCAGCGCGCCTCACACCACACACGCACTGAATATCAACGGAAACTTTTTTAACGATATTATCGTGGTTTATGGCCACCTTTAGACTCAAATCAGAGAGCTGACCAAAGTTGTCTGCATTTATCTCTATGAGCCAGGAAAAGACTTTTAAAGGATAAGTAAACCTTTAAAATAAGTGAATATAAAATTGATGAGGGGGCTATTCTAAGAACTTTTGTAATGTACATTCATTATTTATTTTTAATTCCAAGATATTAAGGGATACATGTGCTGTTAATATGAATGAATTGTGTTACAACAGCGCCACCTGCTGGTCAGTTTCCCACCAGTCTGACCAGCAAGTAGTCAAGGAAGTTGTCAGGAGAAAGAAAGAGGCTGATGTTCTTCTGCTTAGGAATAAAATTAGAAACCTTTCTCACATCTTTCCTAAGCAGAAGAACATCAGCCTCTTTCTTTCTCCTGACAACTTCCTTGACTACTTGCTGGTCAGACTGGTGGGAAACTGACCAGCAGGTGGTGCTGTTGTAACACAATTCATTCATATTAACAGCACATGTATCCCTTAATATCTTGGAATTAAAAAAAATAAATCATGAAAATACATTTCAAAAGTGCTTAGAATAGCCCCCTCATTAATTTTACTTCCAATTATTTTTAAGGTTTATTTATCCTTTAAAGCTTTGAAGTCAATAAAGAGATCAGTATTGTTGGGCCACACCCTCTGCCTGACCATAGGAAAGAGAGCAGCTCATGAAAGTGCAGAGAATCCTTTACTTGCATTTACTTTACTATGGGGGGGGAATGGTGTAAAGTCTATCACAGCTAATCCAAACTGTTTTACTTAAACACCAAGTGCATTTCTGCTATATTTATTTGTGATATCAGTAGCCAAATGGCCTCTAGCAGCCACAGCCCAGTAGCCTCACATACAGCTATACAGGTGCCACCCAGTATATATTTGTAGTAATTACAGTCCCACAGTTAAATTGGAGTCATTTGAAGGTCGTTGCTTCAATAGGAAGGTTGTTTATTCTGTTTCAAACAGTGATCCATTTCTTATCCAGTTGCCGCTGAACTACAACCCCCAGAATTCCAGAGATCTAGTTCCTTATATTGTAGCACAATCTCTTATTCTTAATTCCTATGTTTGCACAAACCTGTTGAGGTGCCACTACCTCCCATTAAGTACACATTAAGCTTTAATTATCACTAAGTCAAATGAAGGGCAGGAGATAGGCCTCACTGCTTGATTATTGGACTGGTTTTTACAAGGGCACTTGGCTTTGCTTTCACATTATGAAATACCCTTAAAGGACAAGGAAAGACTAACTACAGAAGTAGCTGGAAATGTTGTATATGATGTTTTGTGCTTCTGTACCAGCCCAAGGCAACCACAGTCCTTTAGCAGTAAAGATCTGTGTCTCCAAAGATGCCCCAGTAGCTCCCCATCTTCTTTTCTGCTGATTCACTTGCTCTGTGCTGCTGTCACTTACTGAGCTTAGGGAGCCACTCACAATATACAGTACACATAGAATAGAAATGTCACAATATAAGGCTGATTAGTAATTAATACACATAATTACTACATGGCAGCACAGAAACCAGTGCAATTAGCATCAGAATTGAATAATAAGCAAACCTGTAGCATCAGCTTATATTACAGCCAGGGAAGCTCATTTTCTGCTGCTGGATAATTAGTGACGAGCCCTAAGCTTAGCTTCTCAACAGCCAATCAGAGCCCACTGAGCATGTGAGTGTCACAGACACTTTCCAAGATGGTGACCCCCTGTGACAAGTTTGAAGTCCTGGATCATTGCTGCTATTGACAAGCTCAAACTTTAGCCTCCTGCAATAAGTTCATTATATAAAATATGGCATTTTTAGCCACATTCATTTTAGGGTTTAGTTCTACTTTAAGACACACGTGGAAATTCCGTGAGATTGTGGCCTGCCGACAAACTGCCTCTTCTTCTTGGGACCACTAATCTCACCAAACTGTCTTCCCACCGGCTACAATCTAAATCGCCGGTGGGATGGCACTCGGACCGTTTCGTTTTCCGGCCATCCGGCCGACGATTTAGATTTAAATGAGGGGGTTTCTGCGAATAGGGTTTTTTCCCTATAAATAAGTGGCCGTGAAAATTATTCCAGCAACTTATACAAGTGCTTAGGGCAGAGACACAGGGTCAGATTCGGGGCCCGGCGACAAATCTCCTCTTCTTCAGGGCGACTAATCTCCCCAAACTGCCTTCCCGCCGCCTAGAATGTAAATCGCCGGTGGGATGGCACTCAGAGCGCTTCATTTTCCGAAGTTGTCCGAAGTTGCCTCACAAGGAAGGAGGACTAATCTCCCTGAATCTGACCGTGTGTCTCTGCCCTAAAGCAAGGCATTGGTTTCAATATACAGGACTGACAATCTCACAACCTTCCATTACAGCTTATTCACCAACCCAGATACACAAAACAAACAGTGGTTCAATGCTGCACAAGCCGGTCATACCCGAAAAACCTGGAGGGACCAGAATATCAGAAACACCAGCCTAAAGGCAACAATGAGATAAGGGCAGGCAACTGAGCAAATGGGAAGAGTACGATAAGGAGGGCAGAGGAATGTGGTGGGAAAAGGAGATTATAATGTTATAGACAGGGAGGCTACATGGCGGCCATATTGGATGTTGGAATGATGAAAATTGCACGGAACATGCTTCAGGCTTAAAGGGATGCAGTCACTGGAAAAAATTTTTTTAATAGTTTTTAATAGTTAATAGTGCTGCTCCAGCAGAATTCTGCACCGAAGGTACAAAATGTTGGGAGCCGCACACTCACGAATATTTCAAATCCATACATTTTTCAAAAGAGGAAATTGATTTTTTTTTTACATTTAATTTTGAAATCTAACATAAGGCTAGACATATTGTCAGTTTCCCAGCTGCCCCAGTCATGTGACTTGTGCTCTGATAAACTGCAGTCACTCTTTACTGCTGTACTGCAAGTTGGAGTGATATCACCCCCCCCCAGCAGCCAAACAACAGAACAAAGGGAAGGTAACCAGATAACAGCTCCCTAACACAAGATAACAGCTGCCTGGTAGATCTAAGAACAGCACTCAATAGTAAAACCAGGTCCCACTGAGACACATTCAGTTACATTGAGTAGGAGAAACAACAGGCTGCCAGAAAGCAGTTCCATCCTAAAGTGCTGGCTCTTTCTGAAATCACATGACCAGGCAAAATGAGCTGAGATGCACCTACACACCAATATTACAACTAAATACACTTGCTGGTTCAGGAATGACATTTTATATTGTAGAGTGAATTATTTGCAATGTAAACAGTGTCATTTAGAAATAAAAAAATTCACCATAAAAATCATGACAGAATCCCTTTAAAATAATTGAGACCCCTTTTCTCAAGTGCTTTCCTCTGCCCTAGAGATGCTTTAGTCTAGAGGGCTGACACTTACATTATAGGAGCGCTGATGCCTTTGCTTCCACTGTACGAGCAGCAGCTGTGCGACTACCAGGGTGGCAATAAGGATAAGGACCATCTCTGCATGCATGGCCTCGTGGCCCCGGTGCTTGGCGTGCATACGGGCGTGCTCCACCCTGAAACCAAAGGAGGTGCCGTTATCAGCAGGAATATCATCAGAAACAAACAAGTATAAAAAGAGCTAATATTAACTATTCCTTATTTTTAAAGAGATACTGGGAAAACATGTTTTTTTCCAAAACACATCAGTTAATAGTGCTGCTCCAGCAGAATTCTGCACTGAAATAAGTTTTTTTTTTTTTTAAAAGAGAGAACATTTTTTATATATTTAATTTTGAATTATGAGATGGGGCTTGACATATTATCAGTTTCCCAAGTGCCCCCAGTCATGTGACTTGTGCTCTGATAAACTTCAGTCACTCTTTACTGCTGCACTGAAATTTGGAGTGATAGCACCCCCACCTTCCCCCCAGCAGCCTAACAACAGAACAATGGAAAGGTAACCAGATAGCAGCTCCCTAACACAAGATAACAGCTGCCTGGTAGATATAAGAATAGCACTCAATAGTAAAATCCAGGTCCCACTGAGACACATTCAGTTACATTGAGTAGGAGAAACAACAGGCTGCCAGAAAGCAGTTCCATCCTAAAGCTCTTTCTGAAATCACATGACCAGGCAAAATGACCTGAGATGCACCTACACACCAATATTACAACTAAATACACTTGCTGGTTAAGGAATGACATTTTATATTGTACAGTGAATTATTTGCAGTGTAAACAGTGTCATTTAGAAATAAAAACGACATCATAAAAATCATGACAGAATCTCTTCAAATACCCTGGTAGCGGAGTACCCCTGCCGACTCCCCATATACAGCTCCCTCAAAAGAACTGGAGGGAGGGGGCACCCCTATGTTTAACAACCTTGCTTCACAGTATAAGTCTGAGTGCAGGTAAGGCTGGCCAGTTCACTTGGGGGCAGTTGGGACTTTGCACCAGGGGGTAACCGTTAAAAATCCACAGGGGTAATTATCCAGGGTATGTTTAGTTACCTCCATCGTTCCTCTGGTGCCAGTTCAGATAAATCCATCTGCGGGAAGAAGGAAAACCATAAATATTTTTAAATCAGAGGCAGGAGATAAAGGGGAAACACATAAAGGCAGAAAGAATATGATATCAAAGCAAACATGGCTGATAAGTGAACATTTCCAAGACTCGCTCAGGGACTCATCTACACTGTGTGGGACAGTTTGGGAAACTCTCCGTTACTGGGCCAGTTAACAATAGAGTTAATAATAGTGATGCAGCAGGTAACAAGCAATGCTGAGGGGTCAAGGTGGGTATAAGAGTTATGCATGGGGGGGGTAAGAAGCTTTCCCAATCAGCATAGGAAGGAGCTCTGTACAGCAACATAGTATGTTAGGTTGAAAAAAACCTAACTAAACAGTTTTACATCATTTGTGTGTACTGACCAGGTTTATCCCGGGGCACAGTTATCACTGTTATAGATATTATCATTACATACATAAGATATACATTGAAAACATATCCAACCGAAAAAAAAAAAAAAAAGAAGAAAAAGTAATACATGAATGCAAACTATTCATTCAAAAAGTAGTACCACTGGTTAGGTTCGTATGGCTGCCATATTGAATTGGCACTAGTTAGTTCTAGGTTAGCAGGCCTTGGGAGATATGTCGGTAGGTGAGCCACAGAGACAAGGTTCTATTATGTCTTGCTCCGACCAGTTTCAATACTGGTAAGTCTTTCCATTATCAGTAGGTTGTCTAGTCTCGTTTTAACCTCCTCTATATCCAGAGTGTTGGTTTTCCAAGCTTTCGCTATTGTTTGTTTAGCTGCAGAAAAGATATATGTAATCATATTTATTGCCTCCTGGGATATGCTTGTTTAGCAGGGCTTCAGCTGGGTTTTTGGGAAGGGAAAGTCCTGTAACGTTATTAATAAGAGTATATACTCTGATCCAAAAACGAGTTGCTACAGGGCAGTCCCACCATGTGTGGATGAATGAGCCCTTTTGCTTCCAAGCTCTAAAGCACAGCATGGAGGATGAAGATACCATCGGGATATCTTCTCTGGAACTAGGTACCATTGGTGTAGCACTCTTTTGGGAGGTCTCCTGTATGAGGACGTTGACAGAGCACTTAATGGTATTTTTATCAGACCAAGTGTCCTCATCCAAACATTGTCGTAGATCCTTCTCCCAACTTTGTACGAACTTCAATGTTTTAATTGGAGTGATGTGACTCAAATTGTAATACAAGTAAGATAAGACAAAGTCTTTCCAAAGCTGTCGGGATGGGGGAAAGCATTTCCTTCAAGCTTGGATTTTATGAAATCTTCTGTCTGCTCGTATCGTAACCATTGAGGGGCTTTATATGTTTCCGGAAGTTGTGAAAACGATAGTACTTTGTCTGTGTGAGAGTCGTTAAACGAGATTGTTCCCACCATGAGAAAACCCTGGATGACTTACCGGGGGGGGAAGTCTACATTATTAAGAAAAAAAGTAGCCGGTTTTGTGTGATGAGTATAAGCGGTAAGTATCTCTTGTTTGGGACCACACTTTCAAAGATTGCGCAACTATAGGATTATTCTGCGCTTTATTAGTAGAATTTGTAATCCAAAGTATGTTCCGTAATTTAACGTCTGGAAGAGAGTTTTGTTCAATTTGGACCCACACCGGAGCGTCGTGTGGCGGATGCCAGGATACTATTGGAGTCAGCTGAGCAGCGACAAAATAACATTATAGATTTGGGAAACCCAAGCCTCCTTTGTAGCGACTGCGGCAGGTTGTAGAAAAGTTCAGTCTGGCTCTCCTACCGTTCCATACAAACTTATTAAAAGCCTTCTGCAAAGTATCAATAAGAGCTCTTGGAGGATAAATTGGCAAAGTGTGAAACAGATACAATAGGAGAGGAAGGGCAGACATTTTCAAGGCTGTAACTCTCCCCCAACCAAGATAGATTAAGTTTACCCCAGGACTTTATCATTGCTAAAACTATATGGCTAACTTTTGTGTAGTTATCCGAGGCTAGGGTTGAAAATTGGGCGGATATATATGTCCCTAAGTCTTTTAACTTTTTTTTAACCTGCCTAACTGCCAGTTGATCCAGAGGAAGGCAAAAAATATCCCATTTGAAGCCTCTCCAATTTGCCTCAGAGGGGGAAAAATTCCTTCCTGACTCCAAAATGGGACCAGTCCCTGGCATTTTTATTTGAGCAGCACAAAAGTCATTACAGAGTTACAATGATGTATCAATAGACATATGCATCTGAAGTGCACATAGATGTGTAATCAAGTACAGCAGTAGGTCGTTACATTTGAGTCCAGAGATGTGAGAATACAGTAGGAAGCATTAATATTATTGTATACAGCCGTATTAACCAGTCTGTCCATTTACCCCAGATTTTCTCATATTTGAGGGGGCTACCCCTGGCCTTGTAGATAAGGGCTTCTAAAGCACAGAGATTTTTAACTTCAAGCTCCCACTGTGGACATCCATTTTGTTTCCTTTGCTGTGTTTGCTGACAGACTCTCGTGTGTGTTTATATAACAACAGTGTGTGGCCTTCCCATAAACACTAGCCATTCAGCAGCCATCACTCCCCAGTCACTAAGCAGCCATCACTCATCAGCCACCACTCAGCCACTCGGCAGCCATTGCTCGCCAGCCACCGCTCGTCAGCAGCCACCGCTCGTCAGCCACTCAGCAGCCACCGCTCGTCAGCCATCACTCACTAGCCACTCAGCAGCCATCACTCACTAGCCACTCAGCAGCCATCACTCTCTAGCCACTCAGCAGCCACCACTCACTAGCCACTCAGCAGCCACCACTCAGCAGCCACCACTCACAGCCCCCCTACTTACAACTGCTCCCTAGCATGAGCCAGGCTTTTGTGTGTAACAGCCCCAGTCACATGACAATATGGGCAAGTTTAATTTGCCACAAGTGTCTGTGACTAAAGAGCAGTGGCAGATGGTCAGTTTAATTAGAATTAATGCAGATTAGCACATGGGGGGGGGGCTGTCAATATCCTCAGCCTCAGGGAAGTGACAAAGGCTTTTTGTACTTGGGGGGACACAGGCACTAAACTAACCAATTAAATTAAATTAATCTATTGTGCTAATGAATGTGAACATCTGATTGGTGCAGAGTCTGTACACGTGTAGTAAAGTACAGAGAGTATTAAAATATAATAATATTTATGTGATACCATCTTCCCTTCTCGTTTGCCTGGCACCTTCATTATTCATACATGTGGCCTTGAATTATATATATTATATTTATACATATACATGGATAATATTCAAACCCACAGTGTGACAGTCAGGGACATAACAGACAGAGGCACATACAAGGGGACAAGTGAATATCAAGTATCGCTGCTAAAACAAAAGCAGATGATGGCGCTGCTCTATTGCAGTCCTGTGGGAACAACGGGCATTGCTGCAGTGGTGGGAAGTGGTACTGCAACTGATAATCTATCTAATCTAATGATAATCTAATCTTCTCATCAATGATAATAACAGAGCCAAGCCTGGAAGTGACTGGGGATGGGGGGGGGGAGTTTAGAGACGCAAATATTAACCCCACACAGTGATGGAGGCGAGGCTGCCAGTGTGTGTGGGACGAGAGAGTCTGGCAGAGGAATCTGTGAGTATCACACAATGAAGCCCCCCAATAACACAACATGGAGCACTGGTTTTAGTACAATCCATGGCTTGTGACTCACTGCTCCTCATTCTCATCTGCCGGACACTCACCTCTTCTCCCGCTGCTTCTCTCACAGCTTCTCCCCCAATTTCCACCTCCAGCACTGCCGCCATATTGTACAAGGACAGAGGCCTCTGTGAACATCTGATCAAGGACAGGAGGGTAACGCCGAGCAACTACTTCTTATCAACAAACCTGTCGGGTGAAATAGGAGAGAATCTGTTAATGGATGAAATCATTGCTCCCAATAGTTACTGAACCCTCCCCCCAGTGACAGATACAGCAGGAGGGCAGCAACTCAATAACAAGTGCCCAAAAGAATGTGTATCACTTTAAGTATCCTGCCCCACCCCCACTGTCACCCCATTCCCTATCACTGGACTGAGCTGTGTGTGACCCCCATTACTGAGTAATCCCTTCTCTCCTGTGTCCCCCTCACCCTTGATGGGTGACTTTTCATTCATTTCACCCCAAGTGGCTCCTCTATTCCCCATTACCTCCCCACAGCCCCCAATTATCCCAGCTTCTCCCCACAGCCCCCCATTCCCTCAGCTTCTCCCCACAGCCCCCCATTCCCTCAGCTTCTCCCCACAGCCCCCCATTCTCTCAGCTTCTCCCCACAGCCCCCCCATTCCTTCAGCTTCTCCCCACAGCCCCCCATTCCCTCAGCTTCTCCCCGCAGCCCCCCATTCCCTCAGCTTCTCCCCACAGCCCCCCATTCCCTCAGCTTCTCCCCACAGCCCCCCATTCTCTCAGCTTCTCCCCACAGCCCCCCCATTCCTTCAGCTTCTCCCCACAGCCCCCCATTCCCTCAGCTTCTCCCCACAGCCCCCCATTCCCTCAGCTTCTCCCCACAGCCCCCGATACATTAGACCCCACAGGCTGTGCCCTATTGTGTGTCCCGCAGAGAGAGTGACATTGGAATGTACATGAGTCTCCCCAGTATCAGGCTCCATTCATTCCCTGCTCCTCATGACACTGACTCCCAGCATTCCCCGGGGCAGCTACATACACGTCACTCAGTGAAGCGATGAGCTGCCAGCCCTGCACTCGCCTCATAACAACCCCAGAATCTCCCCTACTCACCCCCATTGTACCAGCGACAGATCCTGCAGGTCCTGATACAACTGCAGCACTTGACACCAACGTAATTGAGTCCCCCTTCACCCTCCCTCTGTCCGGCTTCTCCACTTCCGGTGCTGATTTACTTCACTTCCGCTTCCAGAGCTGAGCAGCCACGTGGCTAAAACGTCAGTGATAAGTCCGCCCAGTGATTGGACGGAGTCTGTAGTGAGGAGACAAGTGTTTCCAGTTGGAAAGCAGCGGTAGGATTCAATGTGTTTTATTCCTATTGTTATCAGAAGCCATGTAATATACTGCAACTCCCAGCATCCTCTGTAACTCCCAGCATCCTCTGTAACTCCCAGCATCCTCTGTAACTCCCAGCATCCTCTGTAACTCCCAGCACCCTCTGTAACTCCCAGCACCCTCTGTAACTCCCAGCATCCTCTGTAACTCCCAGCACCCTCTGTAACTCCCAGCATCCTCTGTAACTCCCAGCACCCTCTGTAACTCCCCAGCATCCTCTGTAATTCCCAGCATCCTCTGTAACTCCCAGCACCCTCTGTAACTCCCAGCACCCTCTGTAACTCCCAGCACCCTCTGTAACTCCCAGCACCCTCTGTAACTCCCAGCATCCTCTGTAACTCCCAGCACCCTCTGTAACTCCCAGCACCCTCTGTAACTCCCAGCATCCTCAGCGGCCACTACTTATATTTCACATTCTTATGAGCTAAGGGGGCCCAGTCTGAAGGTCAGTTATGGGGAGATTTGGGGTGACTGCTTATTTGTGCCCTGGGTACCCCTGGAACTATAGCAGGGTGACTGTTACCCCAATGTTTCTATATATCTGTAACCTTGTTATGAGCTAAGGGGGCCCAGTCTGAAGGTCAGTTAGAGGGAGATTTGGGGTGAGTGCTTATTTGTACCCTGGGTACCCCTGGAACTATAGCAGGGTGACACCCCAATGTTTCTATATATCTGTAACCTTGTTATGAGCTAAGGGAGCCCAGTCTGAAGGTCAGTTAGGGGGAGATTTGGGGTGAGTGCTTATTTGTACCCTGGGTACCCCTGGAACTATAGCAGGGTGACACTCCAATGTTTCTATATATCTGTAACCTTGTTATGAGCTAAGGGGGCCCAGTCTGAAGGTCAGTTAGGGGGAGATTTGGGGTGAGTGTTTATTTGTACCCTGGGTACCCCTGGAACTATAGCAGGGTGACTGTTACCCCAATGTTTCTATATATCTGTAACCTTGTTATGAGCTAAGGGGGCCCAGTCTGATGGTCAGTTAGGGGGAGATTTGGGGTGAGAGATTATTTGTGCCCTGGGTACCCCTGGAACATATATGAAGACTTTTTCTTGTCTTCTATCAGAATTGCGGAATCATTTCTAGTTTATGTTCTTGTATTTCTGTGTGAATAGTAAAGAGCAAATCTGTTCCTGTGGTTTTATTGGCTGTTACTGTGCAGTTCAACTTGCCTTTCCTTGAATTACTCCTCATGTAATGCTGCTTTCCATAGAGCTTCCTACTCTAGGTGAAAGAACTTGGTGATGGCCCCACACACACATATAATAAACTGTATATATTGCTTTTTTTGTGTCTCCCCATCCAGCAGATCAGATGTTCTGTTTCGGATCACCAAGATGGAGCCTTCCTATGGGCAGAATGAACTGGAGCCGGCAGAATATCCTGCAGACTGGAGTGCAGTGGAAGAGAAACCCGACGTAACCAGGATCCCCAACCTTTTTTACCTGTGAGCCACGTTTAAATGTAAAAAGAGTTGGGGAGCAACACAAGCAATAACAAGTCTATGAGGATGTCAAATAAGGGCTGTGATTGGCTGTTTGGTAGCTTCTATATGGACTGCAAACCCATAGGAGGTTCTGTTTGGCAGTACACTTGTTTTTTATGCACCAAAACTTTGCCTGGAAGCCTGGAATTCAAGAATAATCACCTGCTTTGAGGCCACTGGGAGCAACATCCAAGGGGTTGGGGAGCAACATGTTACTCACAAGCTACTGGTTGGGGATCACTGCTCTAAGTGGTAAGTGCTGTACTCTAAAACTGGCAATTTAATTGACAGATAATTAGTTGGTAAAAGTTTCTTTTGTTACCCAACTGTGGTCTAGTGGTCTAGTCAGGGATGTTGGGAACTTGCTTTAAATGTAAGTTTACACTCAGGAAATATTTACTGGTCTGTTTTATTTGCAGAAAAGGAGGAAGCAGAGCATCCGACCAATGACTGGGAGACTTATGAGGACTTCTCTGATGGGTGGAAGCCCTTTGAGTTGCAGCAGGGAAAGATGGACAAAGAGAATTTGTTCCTGGGGTTTGAAATGGTGAAGAATACAAAGCATCTACATCATCTCTTGTCCAAACCAGTAAATCATGTGGTTCAGGCAATTCCAAAGAAGAACACAGCAAACCAAGGCTTTACATCTCAGAATAACGTACGTTTTCCATGCTCCTTGCCTAGTGGCGGCCATGATGGAAGGCTACCTGAACAGAGTTCTCCCCGGCTGCAGCCAGTTCTCAGCAGAAGGCACTGCCTGTGTAACGTATGTGGAAAGAGCTTTATGTGGCTGTCGGCTCTGAATATAGACAAGCGGATACACTGGGGAGAGACCTTACAAGTGCAGCACCTGTGGCCGAGGCTTTAGTCAAAAGACAAACCTCACAAGGCACCAAAGGAACAACACTGGGGAGAAACCATATGGGTGCACTGTATGTGGAAAGAGCTTTACACAGAAACAACACTTGTCCAAACATGAAAAGACTCATGAACAGGTTCAGAATTACCAATGCACCGTGGGAAAAGCTTCTTTAATCGCCAACAGTTAGCGAAACATCAAAAAATCCACAAGGACCCAAAGATTTTCTTGTGTAAAGAATGCGGCATGAGCTTCCCGCTGAAGTCCAGTCTGAAAATGCACCAAAAGATGCACAAGAAGGAGCACGTTCTGATGGCTTTTGAACGGAAAAAGTCTGTGAAAGAAAAAATGCTGGATAAGTTTCAAACCCGAGTGAAGTTGGAGCGTGATAGTCCAGGTCCACCTAAAAGGTGCGAGACGGCTTTCAGCTGGAGATCAGTAGGACCTCCAAAAATTCATCCGCGAGAGAGAAGGTTTATATGTAATGAGTGTGGAAAGAGCTTTAGCTGGTGGTCCTCTCTTCTGATGCACATGCGAATGCACACTGGAGAGAAAACATATAAGTGCAATGAGTGTGGGAAGGGTTTCAGAGGCTTCCATTCGCTCACAATCCACCAAAGAACTCACACGGGTGAGCTCCCCTATAGATGTATGCAGTGTGGCAAAAGCTTTAGTCATAGACCCAACCTGGTGCGACACCAGAGGAAACACACTAGGGAGAAACCCTATGTCTGCCTGCATTGCGCTAAGGGTTTCACGCAGAAACGGCACAAGACAAAACATCTCCAAATCCATTCAGCAGAGAAGTGCAAAGAGTGTGGGGTGATCTACATGGTGACACTTTCCCAGCACAGGGTGGTCCATGTTAAAGAACAGGTGTGTAGCTGTACTGTGTGTGGGAAGAACTTTATCTGGCTACCTAAAAAGACCAAGCCACAGAAATGTCCAGTTAAACGCAAACCGAAGAAATGCCCGTAGTGTGAGAAGGTTTGTAAAAGCTGCGTAAATAAGAAGCTTTCACAGGGGAGGGCAGCTAAAAATCAGGCTTTATCCATAAATAAAGAGAAAGTTGGACCTTTACAAAAGCAAATCAAAGTGAAACCATTTCACTGCGATCTGTGTGGGAAAAGCTTTGGCTGGTGGTTGGCCTTCAACATTCACCAGAGGAGACACACAGGGGAGAAACCCTATGCCTGCATGGAGTGTGGCAAAAACTTCACATGGTGGTCTGCTGTCATTATCCATCAGCGCACCCACACTGGGGAGAGGCCGTTCAAATGTCAGTCCTGCGACAAAGCTACAGCCAGAAACCCAACCTCGCCCGACACTTGCGGAGGCACACAGGGGAAACACCATATTGGTGTAACGAGTGCGGGAAGAGATTCACCCAAAAGCAACATTTGTCCAAACACCAAAATACTCACAGCCGAGGACCAGATCTCAGGAGGGGGCAGCGAGATAGAAAAAAGATAACTGCAAGGACAGATTTTCCAAGACATGTGGTAGATTCTGAGAATCTGTACAATGCTCTACCCGCAGTGGGCTACAGTGAACCCTTAATGTGCCTGCCCAGTGAATCCCATGCACTTCCCAAACTATTCTATCACACTAAACGGCCTTCTTATAGTTTTAGATTGTTACAGTGTGTGACACATATAAGTGCCAGTTCCCAGTTCAGCTGTTAATCAGGTGCTCCTGGAGGGATTCTTTCTAATAGATAGAAAACAAACTATACTGAAAAGCAAGTAATATATAGCAGAGCATAACCAGTCCTTATATAATAGCTATACAGCCGGCTGGATCCATACATCACACCTTGCGCTTCCCCTTGCTCCGTACCTGTGTCATGTGCCTGAGGCTTCCCAGAATCCTTTGCAAAGAGAGAGGCAATTGAACTCCAAAATAATCTCAGGAACTTTGTAGCAATTTGCAGAATTTTGTGGTAAAATATAAAAGCGGCTGCAGCAGCAGACGGACTAATAATGTGTGGAGGCAACAATAAGGGGATGAGGAGGCAGGACAGGGTAGAACTGGATTCCTGCAACATATTGGCTGTGAGAACAAGAGGTAAAATGGCCCCGCTCAGTAGAATTCCTCCAGGAAAACTATTTCTTTACATTGGTAGAGTACTGACTTATTCATAATAATAATAATTACTGTAAGTCAATTCTGAAAGAGCGGGACTGGTACTAAACAATAAAAAAATCTCTTCAATTTGATGACAAAACCTACCTCACTTGGCTAATGGAAGTGTTAAGTGGCAGTTTTGGCGTGGGATCGTCCACAGGGGGGTACCTAACATATTGGTACTCCACAGTGAACCAGGCTTTGCTTGTCCTTAAAACTAATTTTTTTTGTACATTACAAATGTAATGAATAATCATCATTAGCTGTTCATATGATCTCTTTAATTTGTATTGGTTGTGATTTCATGGGTATTACATCTTGTCCTTAGCCCTTTGGGCTTTGAAGTGACAGCTCTGAGTACTTGTGGACTGTTAGATTTTTTGAGAAATCCACTTTGTGTTTATTTAATGTTTTAATTCCTTTCCCATCTGTGCCCCTATTTCTTATACTTATCTAGTTAAGTCTGCGGCTTTTCTGTTGTTTTATCCCTGTGCTCCACTTTTCTTATCACATTCTTTCCCAAATAGTGCTTCTTCACTTCCCTATTCTTCTCTGTTTTTATTTCCCATTCTGCCATTTTGTTTCCCCCTGATCCTTTTATTTATTGCTCTTTCTTTTCAGTTTTCTAATATCTTCCATTTTGACCCATCTCTCATGTTCCCTTATCATTCCATATCCTCTAATTTGAATTACATTTGGTGAGTTCATTTCCCTTAGCCTTTGTCCATTTCCTCTTTGTTTCACTTTATGTTCTGTTTTCAACTATTGGTTCCACCATCGCCCTGTAGGGCTCTTTTACTATCTATGGGGCAAGATATTAGATGCATAGGGCACTTTGCAAATAACCTTTTGGGTTGGGCTCAGAGATGGAGTTCTTGCTATACTAGAATAGCACAAACATGGCACTAGGCACTATATGCAGGCAGCTGCTTTACTACCAACATTGCTGCACTTTGTACCTTGCACCACATTTTTAATCCACAGCCAGTGCATTGAATGGAAGTGCTGTGTACCTGAGCACCTCTTAGTGCTCTTGCAGATGTACCAATTTCTGGTTTCTTCTATTTTTCCTTTCATTTTCTCTCCTCTTCTTTTCTGACATTTAGTTTTAATTTATGTTTTTGTTGGTCTTAGATTTTGTTATTGCCATTGTGTCATTGACTTCTAAAATCTTCAAATCTAAATTCAAGAAACCACATCGTTTAGTTGAATAGATACTGGTAGGTCATAATAACTGCACATAGCAGGGGTAACACCAATTTTCTTTCTAATTTAGGGAATGTTATGACTATATAACAGTAGTGTTTAGTAACAACTCATTTATAATGTGGGGATGATGATGTATATTGCTGAGGCCCTTTATTGCTTCACCACCCATTTATGAATGCCTATTATGTCTATTTTTCTTACAGTTTCCATTATAGACAATGTAAAAAGGCAGGTTTTGGGCACTTCACCATTAAAGGAACAGTTCAGTGTAAAAATAAAAACTGGGTAAATTAAAAAATTGTTTCTAATATAGTTAGTTAGCCAAAAATGTAATGTATAAAGGCTGGAGTGAGTGGATTTCTAACATAATAGCCAGAATTCTACTTCCTGCTTTTCAGCTCTCTAACTCTGAGTTAGTCAGTGACTATATGGGACATAACTGTTCAGTGAGTTCAGCTCAGATTCAAAAGCAAACTGTTATGGACCATGTGCCCCCTCAAGTCACTGATTGGTTACTGCCTGGTAACCAATCAATGGAAAGCAAGAGAGCTGAAAAGCAGGAAGTTATGTTCTGTTCTGTTATACATCCAGTTACTGGAAATGTCTGGAAAGAGGGAAATTCAGGATCAAAACGATCATGGTTTCCATCTCTCCATTGAGGATGTGAAGATGATCCTTCGTGGAGTACGGAAAGCAGGAGGGCCCGATGATTTACCTGGAAAGGTGCTGAACAGCTGAGTGATGACATTTTTAATTTGTCTTTAGGTTTAGCGGTAGTGCCGGGATGTTTTAAAACAACAAAAATGATTCCAGTGCCAAAAAATTCAGTCATGTCCTGTTTAAACTACTACAGGCCAATTCCACTTAAACCTATTATCACGAAGTGCTTTGAGAGGTTAGTAATGAAGCATATGAAGGCACAACTCTCTCAAGAACTAGACCCATTACATATCAGCCAAATAGGACTGTGGAAGATGCAGTATCCACTGCATTACACTTGGTTCTTTCTCATCTAGACAAAAAGGATAGTTATTTTAGGATGTTACATAGTTACATAGTTAAATTGGGTTGAAAAAAGACAAAGTCCATCAAGTTCAACCCCTCCAAATGAAAACCCAGCCCCATACACACACCCCTCCCTACTTTTAATTAAATTCTATATACCCATATCTATACTAACTATAGAGCTTAGTATCACAATAGCCTTTGATATTATGTTGTTTATTGATTTTAGTTTGGCATTCAATACAGTTATTCCACAGAAACTTGGATTGTTGGGTATAAATGACTCACTGTGTAACTGAATTCTTTATTTTTTAACTGATAGACCACAATATGTGTCAGTCGGAAGTAAAAACTCAAAAACTGAGCAGGGCCTTTCCTCAGGGTTGTGTGTTCAGTCCATTGTTGTTCACTTTGTTAACACATGATTGCAGCGTCGGACTGGGCCGGCGGGAAACCGGGAAAATACCCGGTGGGCCCCGGCCTTCATGGGCCCCCGCCGGCCCAGCCCCCTCCCCCAATGTTCTGGCCCCCAAATAAAAATTAATCGGTGCGCCCGCGCGCGCGAACGTCTCTGCGCACGCTGGTGTGTATGCAAACGCCGGTGCGCATGCGCGAACACCAAAGCGCATGCGCACCGGCGTTTCATAAACACCAGCATGCGCAGAGATATTTGCGCATGCGCGCTGGCATGCGCCGAGACGTTCGCGCATGCGCACTGGGGGCCCGAAGTATAGTTACCCGGTGGGCCCCCCCATGTCTAGTCCGACCCTGCATGATTGTGTGGCTCAGTATAACTCCAACCATATTGTAAAATTTGCGTATGATACAACAGTAATAGGACTCATTAGCAATAATGACGATTCTGCATACAGGAAGGAGGTTAAAGAACTAGTGAACTGGTGCCAGGAAAAGAAATAATTTTGAATGTAGAAAAGACTAAGGAGATGATGATTGAGTTTAGGAAGAAAGCTGAAGATCATCCCACATTATGTATAGAGGGAACGGCGGCTGTTGAGATAGTTAGGAATTTCCTAGGGGTGAATTTTAGCAGATGGACTTTAATGGAAAGTAAATACTGCTTCGATCACTAAGAAAGCAAGTCAGCTGCTGTATTTTTTGCGGAAGTTTTCCCCCCTCCATTCTTACATCCTTAAAGGGATACTGTCATGGGAAAAAAAAATTTTTTCAAAATGAATCAGTTAATAGTGCTGCTCCAGCAGAATTCCGCACTGAAATCCATTTCTCAAAAGAGCAAACAGATTTTTTTATATTTAATTTTGAAATCTGACATGGGGCTAGATATTTTGTCAGTTTCCCAGCTGCCCCATGTCATGTGACTTGTGCCTGCACTTCAGGAGAGAAATGCTTTCTGGCAGGCTGCTGTTTTTCCTTCTCAATGTAACTGAATGTGTCCCAGTGGGACATGGGCTTTTACTGTTGAGTGTTGTTCTTAGATCTACCAGGCAGCTGTTATCTTGTGTTAGGGAGCTGCTATCTGGTTACCTTCCCATTGTTCTGTTGTTTGGCTGCTGGGGGGGGGGAAAGGAGGGGGTGATATCATTCCAACTTGCAGTACAGCAGTAAAGAGTGATTGAAGTTTATCAGAGCACAAGTCACATGACTGGGGGCAGCTGGGAAATTGACAAAATGTCTAGCCCCATGTCAGATTTCAAAATTGAATATAAAAAAATCTGTTTTTTCTTTTGAGAAATGGATTTCAGTGCAGAATTCTGCTGGAGCAGCACTATTAACTGATTCATTTTGGAAAATCTTTTTTTCCCATGACAGTATCCCTTTAAGAACTATCGAGAGTGTCTTGAGCTGTTATATTACAGTTTGGGACGGAAATAGCACAGTTGCTAAACAAAAATCCCTGCAGAGAATAGCTAGAAAAGCAGGGGGAATTATAGGAAATTCTTTATTAGCACTTTCACACAAAAACATGTCAAATAGCATAGTTGAGGATGTTTTCCATCCATCCCATACATTATTTTCTTTGTTACCGTCGGGTAGAAGATTTTGGAGCATTCAAACTTCAATAGCCAGATACTACAAACGTTTTTTCTCCTAGGCGGTTAGAGTTTCGGATGCATTAGTATGAAAAAAAGGAAAGATAAGCAGGAAGGAGGGCATGTTTGTTATGCGATTTGTTTGCATAGGTTTTTTTTTTTAAGGTCTTGATATTTATTATGGAAAGATGCGCATGTCACTTTTGGTATAATTTTGCACGTCATTGAAGTGTTGTGTTAATATGTAATACACTTGTCACTTGGATATATTATATAACGACTGAAAACCTTTTGTTCAGCTCTCGTCTACTGGAATAATAAAACATTTATCATATTTCATAAAGCATATTCATAGAAAATTCTCTGAGAAAAATTTCACTGAGAAATTTCCACCCCAACCATGAAAATCACTGGGGAACTCTATGAGCTTCGATAGCTTCAGGCCTACGTGCTTTAAATTGCAGTAAGTGCAAGTTTTCAGCCTTGCCTTTGACCTTCATCAGGGTATCAATTCTTTCCTTATATCCAGGTTGTGTTTCCTGTTCCTCTATTCTAATGAGCAGATCAATATAATCAGATACAGTAGGTGGATCAGGCTTTAGGGCAATTGCATGGAGGCGCTGAAGCCATTGTGCAGCTCTTCCAATAAGTTCCATAACACTGTCTTCTTCACATTCCATTTCTTTCTTCAGATGTTCTTCTGTGGTTAATTTATCATTGAAGGCTTTCTCATACCTTTCCTTTAACTCTTTATATGTTTTCTTATTAGTTACTACAACATTTTCCCAAACGTGATTCTCACGGTAATGGCTGCCAGCATTATGCTCACACACTGTACAGTTTCTTCCCCAGGTGAAAACCTCACACAGAGCAGCCACAGGATCAACTGGAACCAGGCACGGATAGTGGCAAGTGGATCTACAAATATGGCAATTAATTGCATTTTTCTGGACATCTTTTTTTTTCCTTTATGGTTTCTTTTACTTCATACTCAAAATCAATATCATTTTTACAGTCTTCTTGGTGTTGCTTTACAATCTGCTCCGTTTTTGCCAGCTCATGTTGCTTTAATGCAATTTCCTTAATTTTTGGCAGAAGCCCTTCCATTGTAATTTCAAGGACGTTTCTTTCGCTTAACACTTCTTTGGTCAAATAAAGAGTATTTGGATCAAGGACTTTCAAAGTGTCAAACATTCTATGTGAATTTTGTTTTAACTGTTTAAAGATAGTTTGTGAAATATCTTCATCCCCTTCTTCCTCTGATGATTTTGTGTATAGGACACAGCTATTGAACTTGAAATACACTGGGATTCCATCTCTTTTAGCACATGGGAACTGAACTTCATTTAGAGCTTCCACAACTGTTGGTTTGCAGATATCGGCGTAAGTAGCACATATTACAATGTTCTGCTCTATATCTTTCCCAAACATTGAGAGAATGGAATCAAACACATATCTCTGGGTACTCGTTAAACGATTGCAAGAGGATTTAACCACAAAGCAAATGGCATTAATTCTGTCAAGGGAGTTAAAGAATTCTTGGAATTGCTGAGCTTTATGTCTGTCCTGTTCTCTTCCTTCTGTAGAACCAAATCCTGGTGTATCAATGATAGTGAGGGAATGTGGGATAGTGAATCCTTCCATGTGATTTATTTGATATATTGTTATTTCAGATGTCCGACTCAAGGCTGCATTTATACTTTTATTCTCATTAATAAGTCTGTATCTATATTTATCTTCCCATTTCACTCCCAGGATGAAGTTGATCAGAGTATTGATGAGAGTTGTTTTACCAGATCCTGTCTCTCCCACCATCATCATCACTTTATTGGCTTTGTGTGGATTCTCTATTCCAAATTGCTGTCTTTTATACTTGCCCTCTGAATGAAGCCTTAGTAACTTCAGCTCATATTTGGTGGGATCACTTTTGGCTGCTGGTTCCTTTTGCTCAAACAGAGAACTTGTAAATGGAGGCATTTCCTTAGCTCCTTCAGTGGATGATGTTCCACCTGCAAGAAGATTGAAAAAAATTATATTTCTGTAGGGCTGTAGAAAGGACTCAATTCAAGCCTCTCTTGGGGGTTCAGCCCTTGATCAGTAAACCCCCTAGTACATAACAACATTATAGTTATAAGAAAATATCTGTTATTCAATCAAACAGTAGAGCAACAAATAATTTCACCCTAACTGGCTTCAGGTTTGTTTGTTTGTTTTTTCTAATTGGCAATTTACCCAAATCACACCCCAAATGGCTTTTAGGCCGAGCTCCTCTCACTCCTAGAGTGTTCTAAGCATTAAATGTAAATAGCACCTGGATGGGAGTGACAGGCAGCAAAGCACTTGGGGTACATACTACCAAAGAGGTAGAGTCCTGTAGCGAGTACCCGTGGGTATTCACAAAAAAAAAACAACATGTACCATGCCGGATGAGGGTAGGATATTGGGTGCGAGTATAGATGCGGGTCTCATCTGTATTTCTTATCTTATGTTATAGTGTTGATATTTTACTACTTTTAAAATTTTACAAAACTTTTGTTCTCTCTGCCCACTTCTGATGACATCACTTCTGGTTTGCAGTAATAGCACTTTCTATTTAATGGTGATTGGCGAGTTGTGGATCGGGTTGCGGATAAGGCAGTTGCGGGTTGGGTAGGTATGAGATTTTGATCCAATCTCTTGTTTTTTGGCCACCCCCCTGTGCCAAAGGTTATACATAACATATTTTTTACCAATACAGAGTCCCCTTTGCTAAGTGAAAAGGTACTGGGAATTACCTCTTGTGGTGTTTATACAAATGGCCTGTAGATGTCACTGTGCACAAGACTTATACTGTGAATACTTTCTATACAGCTTGTGGAGTTAGAGTTGCTTACTGTTGTGTAATGGCTGCATGAGTCTGCTAATAAAGCACTCTTATACTCTACTCATCCTCGTCTACCAAAACATAACAAATTGGCGACAAGATGTCTCTTCTAGCTCTGCAGTAACCTGCACCTTTTCTTCCAAATCCTGGTGAGCCTACCATACCTTTTACTGCTTGGATCCGTATGTTTGAAAATTACATTATTGCTGCTGACCAAGGGGAGATTTTCCCTTTAACCTTCATCTTGTTTACAGTGTTTACATAACTTTACCAATGCGCTTGGAGGAGACTACTACATGCATATACCAGAAATGGTTGCTATGATTAACAATGAGGATGTTGCTATGTTTCATTGGTGGGAAGTGTCGGCAGGAGAAGGAAAGATTGTGCAATTAAAATACTATTTGTTAACCTCAAGCACATTGCAAAAAAAAGGAGGTTTTGGACTAGTGATGGGTGAATTTGTCCCGTTTTGCTTCACTGGATAATTAGCAAATTTCCTGTGAAATTCGTGAAACAGCGAAAAATTTTCTAATGCTAATGCATCAATTCGCGTGCAGCAAAATTGACGCTGGCGACAATTCCGACGCCGACCACAATTTGATGCGCATTAAAGTCAATGGGCGTGCGTTTAATTGTCACCGGTGTAAAAAAACTGACGCAGGCGAAATTTTTCATGGCGAATTTTCACACCAAATTTGCGAATTTATTTATTGGCGGCCAAATGCGGAAATTCATTGCGAATTTGCGCCTGCTGAATAAATTTGCCCATTACTATTTGGGACATGATGTTGGACATTATTGCGCATGGGATGGCCCAGGGGCATTGCATAGAACAAAGATGTGGATAGCAGCTGTGAGTATACATTTATTATATGGCAAACAAAACTGAAGATTAATCATGTTATAGAATAGCCAATTATAAGCAATATTTAAATTGGTCTTCATTATTTATTTGTTACAGTTTTTTTTTAATAATTTTCCTTCTTCTTCTGACACTTTCCAGCTTTCAAATGGGGGTCACTGACTCCATCTAAAAACAAATGCGCAGTAAGGCTAGTAATGTATTTTTATTATTAATTGTTATTACTGATCTTTCTATTCAGGCCTCTCCTATTCATATTCCAGTCTCTTATTCAAATCAGTGCATGGTTGCTAGGGGAATTTGGACCCTGGCAACCAGACTGCTGAAATTACAAACTGGAGAGCTGCTGAATAAAAAGCTAAATAACTCAAAAACCACAAATAATAAAAAACAATTGCAAATTGTCTCAGAATATCACTCTCGTTATATTTCATTATACTAAATGTTAACTCAAAGGTGAACAACCTTATAATTAGTAGTTGTACATTAACCAGGCTGGAAGTGCAAAGACTAGACATAATGTAATAATTATATTTAATACTGATTAGTTACTGTTATTCCGGTCACTAGAGGGCACTGTTAGGCAGGGAATACTTTTGAGCAGGTTTTTGATTAGGTTATCCTTTATGGGACCCATGAATCATTAGGCCACATTCTTTTTGGCTGATATAAAGAAGATGAGATTGGATGATGCCGGGAAACCTGAGGTCTGCCAAAAGGAAATTACACTGAGGCAAACCAAGTAGTTAGGTTAGCTACTGGTAGGCCAGATTTGTGGAGCTTAGGGGCTGATTTACTATGGGTCGAATATCGAGGGTTAATTAACCCTCGATATTCGACTAGGAATTGAAATCCTTCGACTTCGAATATCGAAGTTGAAGGATTTAGCGCAGAAAATTCGATCGAAGGATTATTCCTTCGATCGAACGATTAAATCCTTCTAATCGAAATATTCGAAGGATTTTAATCCAACGATCGAAGGAATATCCTTCGATCAAAAAAACTTAGGCAAGCCTATGGGGACCTTCCCCATAGGCTAACATTGACTTCGGTAGCTTTTATCTGCCGAACTAGGGGGTCGAAGTTTTTTTTAAAGAGACAGTACTTCGACTATCGAATGGTCGAATAGTCGAACGATTTTTACTATGAATCCTTCGATTCAAAGTCGTGGTCGAAGTAGCCCATTCGATGGTCGAAGTAGCCCATTCGATGGTCGAAGTAGCCCAAAAAAACCTTCGAAATTCGAACTTTTTTTACTTCGAATCCTTCACTCGAATTTAGTGAATCGGCCCCTAAGTGTAGGTGGTGAGAGGTAGGGGTAGGACAGCTGAAGTTCCAACATAAAGTAAAGTAGGGGTCAGCATTCCAGTGGTGCCTCAGGGACCATGTGTATAGATATCTAGGATTAGGTAGGTCCTGTTGCCACATAGAGGGAACCCCTAGACCAATGGTCCCCAACCAGTAGCTCATGAGTAACATGTTGCTCACCAACTCCTTGGATGTTGCTCCCAGTGGCCTCAAAGCAGGTGCTTATTTTTGAATTCCAGGCTTGGAGGCAAGTTTTAGTTGCATAAAAACCAGATGTACTGCCAAACAGAGTCTCCTGCAGGCTGCCAGTCCATATAAGGGCTACCAATGGCCAATCATAGTTTTTATTTGATATCCCCATTGACATGCTTGTGTTGCTATCCAACTCTTTAAATATTTAAATGTGGCTCACGAGCAAAAAATTTGGGGACCCCTGCCCTAGACACATGAATATCCTGTAACAGCTACCTGTAGAACCATTTGATCTAAAGGTGGCCATAGACGTAACAATTACAATCTTTCTTGGAAAAGATAAGATTGTTCGTTTCAACACACACGTGTAGAGCTGAATCGTCAGATATACAGGTAGATATATGGGAAGAAACAATAGAATTTTACCTGTATCTGACAAATTCAGCACTAACAATGGGTCCCTTCAAAGACACCCGATCAAAATTTTCCGTCCAGACCGATTGACGAGCCGACCGATATCCAAGTCTTCTGCCGATATCGGTCGGCTCTTTTTCCACCATACACGCACCGAATATTGAAAATTCGTTTTGTACGATATTATCTGTGCGTCTATGGCCACCTTCAAGCGTAATAACAACAGCTCCACCTGCTGGCCAGTTCCTGTAACTTTACTGTGAGATCTTTAGAAGTAAAACAGAGAAGTGCTCTCATGTTGCTCTGCTCAGGAAAGAGACCAGAAGCCTCAGATACCATTTCTCATTGATTTACTGAGAAATGACCAGCTCCTTTGTCACCTCCATGATTTTTCCCCCAACTGCACTACTCTCCCATTTCTATATAACCATGAATAATGCCTTGAGGCCTGTTCTCTCGCCAGTTTCAATTCTCACCATGCTTACCTGCTTTAAACTCAAGGAAGCTTGTGTCATGTATAATATAGTCTACAATGTAACGTGTTTATTGCTATAGCCTGATCAGGCCCGGATTTGCGGCAAGGCCGAATAGGCCCGGGCCTAGGGCGGCAAAAAATAGGGGCGGCATGCCGCCCAGCCGCATTATGGGGACGTTCGCGTCCCCGTTCAACTACAGCTGCGCCGGTTTTTTTCGCCGGCGCGCTGGGAAGGTGGGCGGTAGGACCGCATGGCCGCCTGGTCGGACCGTGCGGCCTAGGGGCGGCAGGAAAAGATATCTGGCGCTGAGCCTGATATACTGGCAGCTGCTGTAGCCTTATTACTTGTCCTGATACATTTTGTTTTCTTGGGGCAGAACTGTTGACATACTTTGTCTTAAATCTGGATCTACTACCAGGGGTGTGCCGCCAATGAGGCGAGCTACTCCGGTGCCGGCTTCCTAGCGTGCGCGCGCATGCGCACTCCGATTTAAAGGCGCAGGCACGCTGACGTAATGACGTCAGCGCGAGAGGCGCCAAATTCAAATGTATTTAAAGGGCATTCCCACAGGTTACCATTGCCCGTGATAGGATTTGTTCCTGGTGCTGTTAGCAACTGCTATTCTGTTTGTATCTGATTCCTGTTTATCTGTTTTGACCCCTGCCTGCCTGTTTGACTATTCTGATCTCTGGAACCTGACCCTTGCCTGCCTTCGACAACTCTTCCTGCTATATCCCTTGATTGACAACCCGGTTTGACCCTTGCCTGCCTGACGATTCTCGATATCTGCCTGCCTCGACCCTGCCTGTCTGACGATTCTCTTTGCCTTCTCGATTTGTACCGTGACCTTCGGCCTAACTGACTTTTACTACAGTTGTGCCCCTTTGCTTGCCAGAACTCCTCGCTTTGCTCCTCTCGAAAAGTCCAGGTGGCATCTGAGTACGCTGAGGGCTCCTCCCGAAGCCAAAGGCGGTCACACTACTGGTGAAGCCGAGCCGAGACCAGGGAGCTTGGCATTAGTTCTGGTTTAGGGTGCCGACCGTGGCACTCACACAGCATGTATGAGAAAATGAAGAACAATGCAATGAAAAGAACATACAGGGAAAAACAGCCATCCATGTAGTTACTCTTGGCTCTGTGCAGTTCCTGGTCTTAGCCACTGATTTTGCAATAGATGAAGTCATGACTTGGGGCAGCTGGGAAATTGACAATATGTCTAGCCCGATGTCAGATTTCAAAATTGAATATAAAAAAATCAGTTTGCTCTATTGAGAAATGGATTTCAATGCAGAATTCTGCTGGAGCAGCACTATTAACTGATTCATTTTGAAAAAAAATTTTTTTCCCATGACAGTATCCCTTTAATATATATATTTCTTGCCATCCCTCAATTTGCCACTGTTCTCTACTTTCATTTTCATTTTTTGTTTCCCCTATTTTCTTCTTCTCTCTTGTCCCCTATAACCCTCTCTGATGCCTTCTCCTTCTTAATCTGTATTACACTTCTCCATCTCTTCTCTACTTCTCTCCTTTTATCTTCTATGTGCTCTTATAACTTGTGCTTTTTAACCTCTCCATTTTATTTGCATGCAGAAGTGGAGAGGAGTAAAAGAAAGCTCCAGTATTACAATAAAAAATGTTCCAGGTTTCAAAACTCTTGTATCCCCCCGGAGGTGGTGCTGTTTCACAGAGATAAATACAGTAAGAGGAGGGAAGGCATCTCTGCAGAACCCTTCCCAATATCAGCATTGGCTATAGTGCCCCTGTGTTTCCCACCCCTGCATGTATAACCTCAGCAGATACTTCAGCAATTATAGACAAATTATCAAACACATACATTTGGGTTAACAACAACTGGATTGTGCTGATGAAAATATTTTCTCTATTCTACAATATATTAGCCAAGTCGATTTTTCCTCTCCACCCTTTGTCTTTCTATTCTATTACGTGTTTCCTTTTCATATATTTCAATCTATATCTCCCCCCTAAACATTATTTTCTACCTGACATTCCTACAGTACATCCTAAAGGTTGTTAGAATTTTATGATCGTTATTTTATGATTTCTTTCAAAATGATAAAGCTAAGCTACTTTTGTTGAAGATATACAGTAAATAGCTGTTTTTCTCATATGGAAATAAATGTAACGACCTTGTTTCCCCTCCATCCTCCGCTCCCTTTTTTCCTTTTGTATCTTTCACCCCTTTCTTATGAAAACAATGAACAAAGATTTGTAAAAAAATATATAAATACCTTTTTGTTTTTTTTCTTGCTGCGCAGCCATCTTCTCTGCGGGACGTCTCTGTGTGACTGGGATGTGTGTATATATATATATATATATATATATATATATATATATATATATATATATATATATATATATATATATATATATATATATATATATATATATATTTGTTCAGTTTCACTTTGAATCAGATACTCTAAAAACAGTTTTGCTTTCGCTTTTATGTTAAAGGAGAAGTAAAGCTTAAGAAAAATGTTGGCTAAAAATTGTGGCCATTATGTTTTGGGGTTCTGTATGTAGCAGCACAAGGACCCAACAACCTTTAGCAGGGAAGATGACCCAGTAGCTCCCCATATTTGTTCTGCTCTGTGCTGCTGTCACTTACCTGCGTTTACTGTAAAAAATATTGTTTGTCCATTTATTGCAATATATTTAGGCTGGTCAACTACATCACCCTCTGGTCTGGCCAGTCCAACACTCACTTTCATCTGATTCATTAAGAATTCTACTCCTTCATTATACATTCATTATAAGTTTTACCTGCAACTTACTTGCTGCTTTCAAAGTTAAAACTCCCAAACTTGATTGCCCTTTTATTGGCCACCACTGGGATCACCTGACCATAGCTGGAAATTGCTTAATTCCAGGGGCTCAAAAATAATTGGACAAATTAACTCAAAGGCTATTTCATGGGCAGGTGTGGGCAATTCCTTCCTGAATGAATTCTGAGCCGTTCAGAGACACTGGGGCAAATTTACTAAAGGGCGAAGTGGCTAAAATTTCAGTATCCAATACTGGTTATATTTTATTTCTGTTGGGACAATGAAATATGAAATAATAAATAAAACCAATTTAAAAAAAAATTCCAATCTATTTGAATAAAAATGGATTTGTGACGTCTTTAAGGGGGTTATTTATCAAAATCCATTTTTTTAAAATAAAATGTCCAACCAAACTAGAATCCACAACTTTTTTACCTTATTTATTATTTAAAAAGCACTCTATCTAGCGACAACCCAAATAATATGATTTTTTCTGAGGTTTTCCCGGAATCATACAATTTTGTCTGAGGTTTTCCCCAAATCGTACCTTTTTTTCGGGCTTTGTCGGATTTTCAGCCTAATTCCAGCGCAGACCACAGAAACTTCCAAATAGGATAGGGACCTCTCCCATTGACTTATATACAACCTCGGCAGATTTCAGATGGCGGATTTTCAGAGATTCTGACTTTTTGCATCCTCGTGATATAATAAATCTCAAAAAAGTTTTTTTTCCCACTCAATAGTCGGATTTTGTAGTAAAAAAAATTCGGACCTTTATAAATAACCCACTATGTGTCTTTGAATATATGCCATTATATCGATCCCCTTCTGCCACAAATCTCTTTCAACACTTTAGGTCCTTGTTAAATATTCTGTACCCCCAATTTTGGGGCACATCACTTTCAGAATCTCCATATGGATATTACCTTCTGCTTATTAACACAAAAACAAACCAAGCTTGACAATCCAACTATTCAATTACACAGATATGGGCAGGGCAGCCATCAGGGGGGAGAGTTGTAGGGGGCCCCGAGGGTAAGGGGGGCCCCGCAAAGCCACACTTACTTGATTAGCCGGGCCCCCCATCTTTCTGAGAGCTGCTGACTTCGGAAAGGCATGGACGTTTAAGAAGCCCCGGCCACCAATTTTCTAATAATGGGGGGGGGCCTAGCCACCAATTTTTTTTCCTCATGTGCCTTGGCCACAAATATTTTTTTATTTGGGGCCCTGACCAACAATATCTTTTTATTTTTTATTAACATGTGGAAACCCTAGCCACCAATATTTTTTTTGTTTTTTTACTGTGTGGTGGGGGGCGGACCTGTGGCGCGGGGAGGGCGGACCTATAGGTGGGGCTTGCGGTGGGCGCAGCCCAGGGGGCCCAGGAAATTTTGTCGTATGGGGCCCTGCAATTTCTGATGGCGGCCCTGGATATGGGCAACTAAGACATTGATTTGTGGCAAGTGGTAGTATATTAAGTATCAACACAATTGTGTGGCCATATGAGACTTATCTCTTTCATCTCTTACACTACTCTTCACCATATATAAAAACTTCCAATAATGACATTACATATGTCCTGAAGTGTTCTCTCCTGTGAAGCCCATGTGTCCCCGAACTGAGTTCAAAACAGAGTAGAACTGGCACTTCAACCACTGCTGACCAACATAACCAACCTTCTTTGGTCTTGCTATTTTTTAACCGACATGGCTTTTCTGTAATAAATTGGTCCCAAGACACACACTTTTCTCTGGCCTTGACCCATTTATATTCAGATACAAGTGTGTCTTTACTTTCTGAATTTATTCTCAAGGGAAAATTTAGACGCTTTATAGAAACCACCGCACTTAATTATGTAGATTGTTAGCACCTAATTTTACATAGTTGTTTAGATGTTAAATATTTTAGATACTTTGATGAATAACCCTATCATTTTTTCTTTTATTGAAATAGTTACTATTTGCTCAGATCTGCATGTTATTGGCTATAATTTTATAAGCCTCCAGGGAAGCAATCTTCTCTTGAAACCCTTCTTTGCCTTCTTCTCTCTCTTTACTTATAAGCAAATCAATATAATCAGTGACAGTGAGTGGGTCAGGTTTTAGGGCGATTCCTTGTAGGCGCCTGAGAATGTCTGAAGCTTCCCTTAATAGTGTCATTGCGTTCAGCTTCAGGAATTCATTTTTGAAACTGTAAAGGAATTCATAATGGAAAAACCAGTAGGGAGATTTAACCCTTTGTCTTGTTTCCCCAGCGTTTCTCCCCACCTCGTCTAAAATAGACCTGAGTGCTTCCCTCTTCTCTAGCACTTCCTTAGTTAAAGCCAGACTCTTGCTAATTCTATTATTTAGGTATTTCAAAAGTTTTTCAGAGCTCAATTGTCCTAGTTTCCAGAATTCCAAAAGTAATGAATTATCACCATCCTCTTCCTCTGAGTTTTTTTCATACAGAGCACAATTGTTGAACTTGAAGCAAACAGGAGATCCATCTCGGTCCTTTAGACATGGAACCTCAGACTCAATAAGGGCCTGCAAGACCTGTGGTTTCCCGGCATCAGCAAACGTAGCGCAGATCTGTATGTTCTTCTCTATATCTTTTGCAAAAATTGACAATATTGAGGCAAAAATATATTCCTGTGTACTTGTCAAACGAGGTAAACCGGACGGAAGCACAAAATAAATGGCATCAATGTGGCTAATGCTCCCGGGTGAGTCAAAACATAATTTCAGTTGCCTGGGAATCTCTTTGTCATGATCTCGACCTCTTGTGTCATCAAACCCCGGGGTATCAATGATTGTCAGGTTATAGGGGACAGTAAATGCCTCTATATGATTGAGTTGGTAGGCAGTGACTTCAGAGGTCTGGCTATGGGCTTGGCTCCTGTTTGTATCTTCCTCAATGAGAATCAACCTGTAATTATCTTCCCATTTCACTCCCAGGATGTAGTTGATCAGAGCGTTGATGAGAGTTGTTTTACCTGATCCTGTTGCTCCCACCAACATTATTATTTTGTGTTGTTTTAATGGGTTTTGAGCCCCAAACTGGAGTTTTCTGTACTTTCCTTGTGCATATTTCTCACGCAGAACCAACTTATAAACACGGGGGCCTCCTGGTATAACAGGTTTGGTTTCCTGAAATAAATCTTTTCTTTCAATAAGCAGAGCTGATTGGCTTCTGTGCGCTTCTCTCTCTGCAACAAGACATACAGGCAAATATAAAGGAACATTGATACAATTTGTACACAATTAAGTGCATGTCCAGTTCAACGTTTATCTAATCCTAATGTATATGTCTTATTGTGAGCATTTGTATGAATTTATATTCTCTGTAAATGCAGTTTCAAGTGAAATAGGATTTGTATGTGATGCAATGGGTGAGCAATATGATGATGTCATTCAACTGAAACATGTCCTATAAGATACACCAACAGGAGTGTCATTAGCTGTCCGAGGAGCTCCTTCACCTAAGGGACTATTACCCCTGATCTGTGCGGTGTCCTCACATACATGGCCCAAGCTTCTCACATAGGCCCTTCACTATTACTCCTTGTTGGCAACAGTCTATTCGTTCTCACTTACTTGCCCCTAATATCCACTAGCTAGCCCTCAAAGTACTCTCTCTCCTGGAGCAAACTTACTTGCCTCTAATATCCACTAGCAAGCCCTCACAGTACCAACCTTCCTAGGAGTCTGGCCACTTCAGTCTGCTGCTGCTTCTTGATGTTACAGGCCAAGAGAGGAAGTGTCTCAGCAAGGCCCTGTCTTATATAGGCTCTCGGGTGGACTTAGAGCCAATACAGCATAGCTAAACTATTTACATAATAAAAATTAATTCTGTATTTTTACCCCTTTAACCCCTCTGAAAACCAGACACATCCTTGTGTCTGCTAATTCAACTTTATTCTATTTCCATACAAGAATGTAGAACTGCCCACTGATTGTAAGGTAATAGGAAAGTTAATTGATTCGGTTATAGATCATCTCATCCATATGAAGAGGAAAAGGCTGGGGCAGTTAATAATAATGTTGCACTCCCATAAAATTTGTGGTACTGCAACTGTCACTGTTATGTCACTCATTGCTGAGAATATAGGCGGAGAGTGATTTTTGGGTTTGGGGAGGATAATTAAAAAGTAGGGATGCACCAAATCCAATATTTTAGCATTCGGACAAATGCCAAATCCTTTGTGAAAGATTTGGCCAATTACTGAATTGAATCCAAACCCTAATTTGCATATGTAAACTAGGGGAATGAATGGGAAAGAGAACCACGCATGCAGCAAGTGGCTAAAATATTCTGTTTGTGTTATGAAAAGCCATGTGATTTTTTTGGATTCGGAATTGGTTCGGCCAGGCACTTGGACTCGGCCAAATTCAATTTTGCATATGAAAACTAGGAAGACGAGGGGGAAAGAGAAACTAACGTGGAGCAAAAAAATTATTTTGTTTGTGAGACGAAAAGCCATGTGATTTTTATATATATATATATTTAGCCAAATCTGAATGTTACTGAAAAATGCCAAATCCGGAACCTAATCCTGGATTCGGTGCATCTCTATTAAACACAGCTGAACACGCAGCAATATAATTATAAAATACCACCTGGAACACCATTCAGGATAATTGTGGTGCCACCTTCCTATATATATATATATATATATATATATATATATATATATATATATATATGAATTAAACAGGCACCCGCACTCCAATGTTGCGTGAAGAAAATTAGTTTTTATTCAAACTTGTGCATCCAACGTTTCGGCCCATATCTGGGCCTTTAACAATATATATATATATATGATACCGCAGAACACATGACAAAATAAATGGAGTCAATTTAGTTCATCGCTGTACAGTTACGGGTTACATCAGGCCCATGTGTTTTCCCTGCAGTTAGTATCAGTGCATGGGACAAGGTGGAACACCCAGGACAAGCACATCACTAACTCTGAAGAGATGGATACTTGTCAGACAACAGTGAGAATGATAGGTAGCCAATGATAGCCAATCAGGGATAAAACAAGTCACCTTGGAAGGGAACCACGTCAGGTAACAATGGTACAAGTTCAGTCAATGCAGCAACAGCATTAAACGGGACATATTGACTTTAAAACAAGTATCATACATTCAATAATATAACTTTAAGAACAATGGCTTGAAATTTTACATTTTCACCTACATTAACAAAATTGTACCCCAAACCCTTCCTAGTACCCAACCATATCCTGCTGGCTGCTTTCCCAGGCCGGGCAGGGGAACCACCATCTCTCAGCACTTTGCTCTCTAGGATGGTGGCCAATTAGCAGATAGGCTCATCTGATCAGGGAACTGTGCTCATCCTGCTGTGCTTCTAGGGAAGGAATGATAGGACTTTCCCACCACTGAAACAGACACAGACCTGAAAGGATCTATAGGGAACTGCCATATATTATACATAATTGCCTTAAGGATAAGGGAGATTTGCAGATATACTATATGACCCCTTTAAGATGTGGAAATAGTACATGACTAAGGCTGATGTGCCTGTAAGGGGGGGTTAAGGGTTAATGCTCCGCCGTCACCATGGCAACCAACCTTCTTGGAATAATGGATCTCCACACCGATGTAAAATCACAAAAATGAAGAACTTTTATTGGAAACACTCCATGATATCCATCAACTTTGTACAGTCCCAAAGGTGTCACTTACTCCCTTCCTTGCAGAGCAATAACTTCCTTTAGCGAACCCCTCACACGAAGTCACTGGAGACACAGGAACACCCCTTTCCAAGGCGACTTACCACCTTCCTACTTCAGTCGGCTGAAACCACAGCAGTGCACCGCTGACCTTTTAGGCTAGGAATTTTCCACCTTCTGGTCCTACCAGTCCGGCATACGTCCTATGTCCCTCTGGCCTACTCCACATAGGATTATACTTGCGCCCCTCCTTCAGGATGTTCGTGTTCCCCCTAACACTCCAGCCCCCACTGGCAAAGCCTTGGCTCCTAAGCCACTTACTCCTCGTTGGGGTCTTAACTACCCATTCTAGTAGTCCACTCACTAACTATAGTACCTAGTACTTTTACTTTAGCCTATAACTATCTACTTTTCTTCAGAAGCATCCACTGAACACCCATTACTGTGTTTCATCCCTTTATATACTATCCCATAACAACCATCCCCTTAACATTCACTGTGCAAGTGCTTTTAACATTTCCCTTTCATGTACTGTCCTCACTGCAGTGCATGTGCCTTTCCCCCAGTTCACCACATGAAACCTTTACCATTCATTTGCATTTTACACATTACAGTCTCCAAAACATTTAACACTTTCAATCATTTCAACATTTTTACAACACTCACATTCACTTTACACATACAATACACATTTTCATGCACACAACCCAATCACCTTCTTACATGCCCAGTGGTGGAACTACTGGGGGTGTAGAGGGTGCGATTGTACCAGGGACCACACCCCTTCAGGCCCACCAGGGGCTCTGCCAAAAATATCTCTTCTGGAGGAGGGGCTTGGCTGCATGGCCATGGACACCGCGCCCTATAATTACTGACTGTGCTTCTGCAAGTGACAAGTAGAAGGAAGGTGGCATGAAAGGATGGAGAATCTAAGAAGCAACAGTTATTCTTTTTGACAGATCAGCAATGCATAAGCGTTTATAGGAACACTAAAGACATAAAAGTGCATTGGCTATGTATGAAATATTTACATTTAGAGACACCTTTGTACAGGTATGGGAGCGATTATCCAGAATAATTTGTACCTGGGGTACACCAGATTAGGGGTATATCTGTAATTTAGACTTCAATACCTTAAATCATTTAAACATTAAAGGAAAAATATACCCCCAAAATGAATACTTAAGCAACAGAGTTTATATCATATTAAGTGACATATTAAAGAATCTTACATAACTGGAATATACATTTAAGTAAATATTGCCCTTTTACATCTCTTGCCTTGAGCCACCATTTTGTGATGGTCTGTGTGCTGCCTCAGAGATCATCTGACCAGAAATACTGCAGCTCTAACTGTAACAGGAAGAGATCACCTGACCAGAAATACTGCAGCTCTAACTGTAACAGGAAGAGATCACCTGACCAGAAATACTGCAGCTCTAACTGTAACAGGAAGAGATCACCTGACCAGAAATACTGCAGCTCTAACTGTAACAGGAAGAGATCACCTGACCAGAAATACTGCAGCTCTAACTGTAACAGGAAGAGATCACCTGACCAGAAATACTGCAGCTCTAACTGTAACAGGAAGAGATCACCTGACCAGAAATACTGCAGCTCTAACTGTAACAGGAAGAGATCACCTGACCAGAAATACTGCAGCTCTAACTGTAACAGGAAGAGATCACCTGATCAGAAATACTACAACTCTAACTGTAACAGGAAGAGATCAGCTGACCAGAAATACTTAATCTCTAACTGTAACAGGAAGAGATCACCTGACCAGAAATACTGCAGCTCTAACTGTAACAGGAAGAGATCACCTGACCAGAAATACTTCAACACTAACTGTAACAGGAAGAAGTGAGGAAGCAAAAGACACAACTCTGTCTGTTATTTGGCTCATGTGACCTAACATGTATGGTTTGTTTGTGTGCACCGTGACTCGTAGGATCCCAGGGGGCGGCCCTTATTTTTTAAAATGACAATTTTCTATTTATGATCACCCAATGGCACATACTACTAGAAAAGTATATTAATATGAATATGGTTTATTTACATGAAGCAGGGTTTTATATATGAGCTGTTTTATGCAATAAACCCAGTAGGATTGTTTTGCCTTAAACATGGATTCATGCAGCTTAGTTACGATCAAGTACAAGGTACAACTTTAGGAAAAGGAAAGGGCTTTTAAGGCTTTATTTCTATACTTACTGTTACAATTCTGCTCATGTGAATATTTTAATTTTAAAATGTAAAATTATAATTGATGGAGTTTGAATGTTTTTGATGGTTAAATAAAAACCCATAGTGGCATTGGGCGGCAAAAGTTTTTTTAATTAAGTTGTCGTTAAATGATTTTCTAAGCTAAACAAACATGTTACTGTCACTGAAATACCCAGAAGGCTGATCTAATGGAGCTGTATGAAACTGGGCTTAAGTGATTTACTGATCATCAAAAAAGATTTATGGGTAGATCTTCCAATTGGGAAGCCCTGACTTAAGCACTTGTATCTGATATAATATGAAGAAGCCCTTAAATGGGATAATTTGGTTACTTGTCCATACGAATGTAGAGAAACACAGGAGTCACCCACCTACACACCTGGAATGTGGCAGCTCAGGCAGCCGTAGGCAGTGGAGGGTGTAGGTGAGTTTGACTTTCACTAATTGGGAAAATAGATCAGGAGCATAATATAGGGCAGAAGAATGTTCATTAATAGGAATGTCAGGCACCAGCTGGGTCTCCATGCACTGAATAAACAGGAATAAGAACACACTTGGTTTGTTTGTGTTAATGGTTTTATTGATATTGTAGAAAGGTAAGCTCACTCGTTATATTTTCAGAACACAAACCTTATACTGTGATTATTGAAGCCATATATCCCATATAAGCACAGAATTTTTCTCATTTGTAATATTAAATGAAAAAACAATGATCTCAAGTGGATATTAAAAAAATGAACTGTATCTATTGAGTTTTGTCCTTGAATTCCTCCAGGGAAGCAATTCTCTCTTGGAATCCTAGTTTCCCTTCTTGTCTCTCTTTATTGATAAGCAAATCAATATAATCAGTGACAGTGAGTGAGTTGGGTTTAAGGGCAATTTCTTGTAGGCGCCTGAGAACTTCTGCAGCTCTCTCGATAAGTCTCATTGCCTCGTCTTTTTGGTCTTTCTTTTTATTCTCATTAATTTGAATCATCTCATCAATAGATAACTTCTTCTTATAAGCCTTCTCGTATTTTTCTTTCAGTTCTTTATGTGTGAGCTTCGTAGTTTTCACATCAATTCTCCATTCATGGCTCTCACGTACGTGATTTCTCTCATTGTGGCCACACACGCTGCATTCCATGGAAAAAACCCATTTTAACCATTTCCAAATTCTCTGAAACAAGTTGCCGTAACGTGAGCATGTTGTTTCACAGCTGTTACAGTTATGTACCTCTCCTTGTACTGGGATTTTCGTCTTTACGTTTTCCTTCATTTCATATTCATAACTACTGTTCTCCTTAATAATTTGTTCATTTTCTTTCATATTCAGATTAAGTTTGGATAACTCTTGGTGATACAGTGCAATTTCCTCAGTTTTTCTCCCTAACCCATCTAATATGCCCTCGAGTGCCTCCCTCTCCTCTAACACTTCTTTTGTTAAAACTAGACTCTTTGATTCCATTCGTGCCAAATCTCTAAATAACTTTTCTGAGCTTGTTTTTCCGGTATCCCACGGTAACTTAAGAAACGAATTTTCATTATCATCATCATCGTCATCCTCTTCCTCTGACTTCTTTGCATACAGAGCACAATTATTGAACTTGAAATAAACAGGAATGCCATGTCTGTTCTTTACACAAGCGACATTGGATTCAGTAAGGGCCTTTAAGACCATTGGTTTCCCGGCATCAGCAAACGTAGCGCAGATCTGTATGTTGTTCTCTATATCTTTTGCAAAAATTGACAACATTGATCCAAAAATATATTCCTGTGTACTTGTCAAACGAGGTAAACCGGACGGAAGCACAAAATAAATGGCATCAATGTGGCTAATGCTCCCGGGTGAGTCAAAACATAATTTCAGTTGCCTGGGAATCTCTTTGTCATGATCTCGACCTCTTGTGTCATCAAACCCCGGGGTATCAATGATTGTCAGGTTATAGGGGACAGTAAATGCCTCTATATGATTGAGTTGGTAGGCAGTGACTTCAGAGGTCTGGCTATGGGCTTGGCTCCTGTTTGTATCTTCCTCAATGAGAATCAACCTGTAATTATCTTCCCATTTCACTCCCAGGATGTAGTTGATCAGAGCGTTGATGAGAGTTGTTTTACCTGATCCTGTTGCTCCCACCAACATTATTATTTTGTGTTGTTTTAATGGGTTTTGAGCCCCAAACTGGAGTTTTCTGTACTTTCCTTGTGCATATTTCTCACGCAGAACCAACTTATAAACACGGGGGCCTCCTGGTATAACAGGTTTGGTTTCCTGAAATAAATCTTTTCTTTCAATAAGCAGAGCTGATTGGCTTCTGTGCGCTTCTCTCTCTGCAACAAGACATACAGGCAAATATAAAGGAACATTGATACAATTTGCACACAATTATGTACATGGCCAGTTCAACAATTTATTAGGAGGCCCATTTATCTAAGGTTGAATTTTAAATTCAAATATATTCACAATTCAACTGGGAGGTTATTTGAGAAAGAATTTGAATGTCTTAATATTCGATCAAATAGTTCCGACACGAAAATTTAAACCATATTGGGTTGGTATTTGATTCGTATGAATTGAGTAATTCTCCCCAAAAAAAAGTCGTATGTCAGGAAGGCTATTAACATCTCCAAATGGCTCAACGGACCTCTGCCATTGACTTGTACATAAACTCGGCAGGTTTTAGGTGGTGAATATTCGATTTAGGACTGTTTCCAGGGTCAAGGTGTAATAAATCTCACATTTAAATAGGGGGATTACATTTCAAATGAGTGAATTTTGAAACTCGAAAATTAGAATTAAATTCGAATTTACTATTTGACCCTTGATAAATCTGCCCCCTAATGTATGAAATTATGAGCATTTGTACGAATTTATATAGTTTGGGGACAAATAATTGGGGAATCTGACGTCGTTTTCAACTTTTTTTTTTTGCATTTTTATAAAAAAACCCACATATATAAACACTGTGTGGCAAATAAAATGTTAATTCACAAATCCATGCATAAGTTATTTTAGTTTGTATTTTGTCATGGGGGCTTCCATTTGTGCTCATTACACATTCATCGTGTGCTGCTCTAACAGCAGGCACAGCATTACCTGTGTGCTTGGAGGCAGCCACTCTGTAATGAAAATCCAGGTCCCTGCACTACGACATGAGAATCTAGCCCCTCCCCTCTCTGTCCATGCGTGTGATGGTTGGAGGAGAGATGTCACATGGTTTGCAGGGAACCAATTACTTTCACTTTCCTACGTCCTGCTCTACAGCTGCACTAGCAGCCCCTCCTCCCACAGACACTATCAAAGCTCCTCCCCTTCTGTAAGTTTGTTCTCTGCTTTCCTTTGGAGGGGGGGAACTTTCTCTCCTTGCTGCCTTCCTAGTTAGTGTTACTGGTTACTAGATGAGCTAAAGGAGCTGTGAGTTCCCTCTGCTAATATCCACCTCACACACACTGCGCTCCTTTCCTGCCTGCAATACTTCTTTTTTACTTAACTACTTACTGCCTCCTTTCTCCTCAGCTATTTTAACCCTTCCTAGACTTCCTCCTAAGTTTCCCTGGTTTTCAAGTATGTCCTCCTTATTTTATCCTTTTTTCTATTCCCTGTCATCAGTCCTGGGAGTGAACTCCTGTGTTTCTGCCATTCATTTTTGTCTAAACAAATATAATAAACTATCTATAGAAAATATTTTTTCCAGTGCCCAAAATGAATTGTGTGTATATATACAGGACCGCCATCAGAAATCACAGGGCCCCGTACGACAAAATTTCCTGGGCCCCCTGGGCTGCGCCCACCGCAAGCCCCACCTACAGGTCCGCCCTCCCCACCACACAGTAAAAAAACAAAAAAAATATTGATGGCTAGGGTTCCCACATGATAATAAAAATAAAAAGATATTCATGGTCAGGGCCCCCCATAAAAAAACATTTTTGGCCAGGACCCCCCCATTAAAAAATATTGGTGGCTAGGACCCAGTGGCGTAACTACCAGGGGTGCAAAGGGTGCGGTGGCACCTGGGTCCGCACCCTCTTGGGGCCCACGATAATGGATATTGTGGGTGGTTGGGCAGGGGGAGATTTTACAGCGCACGCAATTCATAGGGGGGAGGGCCCGACAGGGGGGCCCAGCTGCTCATCCTATACCAGGGCCTGCCGGTGAGTAGTTACGCCACTGCTAGGACCCCACATGAGAAAAATAAATTGGTGGCCAGGCCCCCCCACATTATAAAAAAAAAGTTGGTGGCCAGGGCCTAGGGTTGCCACCTTTTAAAATAAACTTTACTGGCAGGTGGAGGGGCGGCCTTAAAGGGGCGGGGCCGTGATGTCAAAAAGGGCGGGGCTGGGACACGCCATTGGCTGACTGGATCGTGCCGTCAAAGGGGGCGGGCCAAATGCGCGAATTTGGGAAGAAGCACAGGAAAAAAGGTAAGTTTGGAGCAGGCTAGGGGCAGGCCGAGGGCTTTTTTTAAGTGTATTACAAATTTACCGGCAGCTACATTGCTGGTAAATTTGTAATACCGGCCCCGGCCTTGGCTGGTGTTTTACCGGCTAGGCCGGTAAAATACCGGCCGGATGGCAACACTACCAGGGCCCCTTAAACGTCCATACCTTCCCGAAGTCAGCAGCTCTCAGAAAGATGGGGGGGCCCGGCTAATCCCTCAGGGCCCCCTACAACTCTCCCCCCAGTCCCCCCCTGGTGGCTGCCCTGTATATATATATATATATTTGGAAACCTAAGTGGGGGCAGTGATCACAGGACTATCTTATTTCAGTCCTGAAGTGGTGTCAGTGGGAGCTTATCTTGATTCCTGCCTATTGTACAATTGACAGGCTCAGCAGACAAGGCTCTATTTACATTACAGCAGCTTGTAGGAGGGAGGGGTAATGACATCACTCCAACTTGCAGCGCAGCAGTAAAGTGTGACTGAAGTTTATCAGAGCACAAGTCACATGACCTGAGGGCAGCTGGGAAATGTCTAAATGTCTAGCCCCATAGCAAATTTTTAAATTAGATATAAAAAAATCCATTTCTTGTTTTGTAAAACGGATTTCAATGCAGGATTCTGCTGTCGTAGCACTATTAACTGATACAGTTTGTAAAAAACATGTTTTTCCACGACAGTATCCCTTTAACTGTAAATACAGTTGCAAATGTAATAAGGTTTGTATGTGATGCAAATTGTGTTTAGATTTTGTGTGTGGAGCAATCAGTTCTTCATATTATATGATTAATATAAATTTAGGGAAGGTTATAGACAATAACATTTAAAGAGGGTGTAGAATCCCTCTGGGTAGAGATTTTGACTGGGCAAAAGGTATCAAAAAGAATTCTCATTGGTGTATGTTATAAACCACCTGGTATAAGTGTCGAGTATGAAGCCCAGCTACTCTTGCAGATACAAGCGGCTTCACAGCTGGGTCAAGTTGTTGCTATGGGTGACTTCAATTATCCAGACATTGACTGGGGTAATGGGGTTGCTAAGACACAAAAAGCTAGTAGGTTTGTAAATATGCTGAATGACAACTTTTTATTCCAGCTCGTTCAAGAACCTACTAGGAATAACTCTCTTTTGTACCTGTAATAACTAATAATACTGAACTCATCTCTAACATTTGTGTGGGTGAGGGGCATTTAGGGAATAGTGATCATAACATGGTCTCCTTTGAGATTCTGTTGCAGAAGCAATTCTATAAGGGAGTAACTAAAACACTACATTTCAGACGTGCAAACTGTGACAGTATAAGGGCATCTCTGTGACATATTAAGTGGGAAATGCTTTTCACAGGGTTAAACACAGAACAAAAATGGGAAGTCTTTAAAATGCTGCTTAATAAATCTACTTGTCAGTATATTCCACTTGTAAGCAAGGAACGTCGTTGCAAAGCCAGACATTAATTCTGTTCCTAATAAACACTGGCAAGTATTATTTACTGACCCAGTTTTGGCCATATCACTAGGTTCTCGCCCTCAATTATGCAGCCGAGAGCTCCTAACCTGCGGGATCGCTTAGTGAAAAGCCACTTTTCAAAACATAAGACAAAATCTGTCAGATCAGGTACATTTCCATGCAGAAATTGCAAAGCATGTAAATATATAAATACAACCAACTTATCAGTCGTGGATAGATTTGGCAAACCGTATAAGGTTACACATTATTTTTCCGGTAATACGGTCAATGTAATTTATATGCTAACCTGACCGTGCAACAAAATGTACATTGGCAAGACCAATCGCACTTTCAAAAAAAGAATCCTTGAGCCTGTGTAAAGTAATGATAATGCTTTAGATTGGGTAAAAGCCAAGAAAAAACTCCCTCCAGTGAGCAGACATTTCATGGAAACTCACAATAGCTCCAGCAAGGGATTGCATGCCACTGGCTTATTCTATATTAATTTAGGGATTTGGGGAGGTGATTTGGAGACATCTCTTCTTTGCAAGGAAAGTGAGTTCATTTTCTTGATGAATGCTTTAAGCCCACATGGTCTCAATGAGAGCATCACCATGAATGTCTTTATTTGATTTTTCATTCTGGGATTGCTACATTTTATCTTTGCATCATTTAATCCTGAATAACAAATACACAGGAATGAGCAGCCCTGTTTTATACAATGTTGCCAAATGCATCACATGAATAGTCACTCCATTAAATGTTGCTAATCTAAAGTCCATTTTGACATTTAACTGACATTACGAATTTGTTCCAAACTAATGTTGCCAATTGATAGATCCAGCCTGGATAAGCACAGAGCTGATACACTGTATACGACAGTACTCCGCCCCCTACTTCATGATTGGCCGATTCAAATTTGAGAAACACTTGTCTATTTAAACCTGCACCTTTTTTAGCGCCAAAACAGCCTTTGACAAAGCTCGCAGATTGGCGAGTGAAATGCGCGTCAGACGCTTCTAATTTTTAAACTGTTAGGCAGGGACTGGTGAATGGGTGGAAGGGTTGTTTTGGGGTGCTACAATACACCGACATTAGCTGAATTGTACTCCGCCAGCTGGCAACTTGTGTCCAGTTTCTGTGGGCTAACTTCAAAGGAAGGGTGGTGCGGGAGGAAGCAGATGATTCATTACAATATGACAATCCCTCCTCGCTGAAACCTCACTTGAATTGTCACCAATGATAACTATGGACATTTGCATATGTATATAACTACAGGCATCTTAAGTGAAAGGTGCTTGTTGTGGCATTTTTGCTGAACGACAACCATGCTGGGTCCACTATCAAGGTGCCAATACAACCCCAAATACCACCCGTTCCACTCGTATACTGAGTTTCACCAGCATTTACTGCAGTTGAGAACGGTATTGGGGAACAGTTATTTTATATATATATATATACTGTGGTTAAAACCCATACTACAATCTCAACTTTCAAATACTGCCTATAAGCTACTGACTTTGTGTCTAATCAGCTTCCTTGCGTAACCTTGTTTTTAATGTAATGTTTTTTGGTTCATATCAATTTTAGGTGGTCATAAGTAAAAGTTAAGTTTTATTCCTACAGCAGTGGGATCTCAGGTCAAATTAGTGGGAAGGTGCAATGCTATGGGACATACTTTTTCCCCCCTTTTATCGCTACTAAAGCAAATAAAGTTCTTGTATAAAAAAGGGCATTAACTCAAGGGATGAAACATAATTGTGTCTCTTTATAGGTCCCTGGTGAGGCCTCATCTGGAGTATGGGGGCAGTTTTGGACTCCAGTCCTTAAGAGGGATATAAATGAGCTGGAGAGAGTGCAGAGACTAAGTGCAACTAAACTGGTTAGAGGGAGGGAAGAGTTAAATTATGAGGGGAGACTGACAAGGTTGGGGTTGTTTTCTCTGGGGGAAAAAAGGCGCTTGTGAGGGGACATGATTCGACTTTACAAGTACATTAGAGGACATTATAGACAAATAGCAGGGGACCTTTTTACCCATAAAGAGAATCACGTACCAGAGGCCTCCCCTTCAGACTAGAGGAAAAGAAGTTTCATTTAAAGGAACAGAGTAGGGGGTTCATCACAGTGAGGACAGTGAGGTTGGGGAATGCACTGCCGGGTGATGATTCAGTTAATGACTATAAGAGGGACTTGGAGGATTTCTTGGACAGACATAATACAAAGGCTATTGTGATACTAAACTCTATAGTTAGTATAGATATGGGTATATAGAATTTAATTAAAAGTAGAGAGGGGTGTGTGTATGGGGCTGGGTGCCCCTCATTTGGAGGGGTTGGACTTGATGGACTTTGTCTTTTTTCAACCCGATTTAACTATGTAACTATGTAACTGTGTAACTATGTGTTTGCAGATGACACAAAACTATCAGCCCAATTAATTCCATCCAGGATGTGGCACTTGCAACAGGATCTTGACTAACTGGCAATCTGGGCAGCTAAGTGGCAAATGAGATTCAATGTTGATAAATGTAAAGTCCTGCACCTGGGATGTAACAATATCCACTTATACCCTTAATGGGACTGCACTAGGCAAATCCATAATGGAGACGGAGCTTGGAGTCCTTGTAGATAATAAACTTGTCTGTAGCAAGTAATGCCAGTCAGCAGCATCAAGGGCAAATAAGGGCTTGACTTGTATTAAATGGGGCAGAGAGTCACGGGAGGAGGGGGTCCCACTGTATAGAGCACTGGTAAGGCCCCATCTAGAATATGCATATATAAGGGGCAGGGCCGCCAGTAGAAATCACGGGGCCCCGTACAACAAATTTTTTGGGGGCCCCTGGGCCCCACCCACACTGATGACCAAGCTCCACCCGATATCCCGCCCACTCCACATCGCAGTTAAAAGACCACACAGACATCAGCACTAAAAAAGTAACCCCCCCACACAAGTTATAAAAAGCTATTGATGGTCAGGGCCCCCTTATAAAAAATTGGGGCCCCAAAAAAAAAGAAATTTAAAAAAAATGTTTTTTTTTAAAAAAAACATTGGTGGCAGGGGCCCCCTTATAAGTTAAATATAAACTTGGGGCCCCGACAAAAAAAATGTAAAAAAAAAAAACTAAAAAAAAAACATTGGTGGCAGGGGCTTTATAAGTTAAAAACAAATTGGGACCCTAAAAAAAAATTAAAAAAAAACTGGTGGCAGGGGCCCCCTTACAAGTTAATAAAAATTTTGGCCCCAAAATTTTTTTTTTAAAAATCAAAAAAAAATAAATAAAAAACATTGGTGGCAAGGGGCCCCTTACAAGTTAAAAAATAGATTGGGGCCCAAAAAAATAATGTTTTAAAAAAAGATTGGTGGCAGGGGCCTATAGAATATTAAAATAATACATTGGTGGCCAGGGGATTAAAAAAAAAAAAACACACAAACTGGTGTTCAGTAGAATTGAACTCATGGCTTCAGTACTTCAACTTTGCCTCCTTTCATGGCCTTTTCACCGCTTCAGGACTTCGGCTTTTTTTGTGACTTTGGGTCTTTTCGCACTTTCACATTCGGCAACTCACACGCAAGACGTATGGCTCGGGCGCTCGTAAGGGGGGCCCGGATCTTCAAAAAATGCAGCGCTGCCCCTTCATGCCTGGACCCGGTATACTTATCCCCCCTGTCCCCCCCTGATGGCGGCCCTGATAAGGGGATCATATAATAATCTCTCTAATGATTTATTTACCAGTAGGTCTTTCCAGCTACACAAGGTCACCCATTCCGATTAGAAGAAAAGAGGTTCCAGCTGGGAAGGGGTTTGTTACAGTGAGAGCTGTGAAGATGTGGAATTGTCTCCCTGAATCAGTGGTACAGGCTGATACATTAGATAGGTACAAGGAAGGGTCGGATGCTTTATTCACCAGTAGCTCCTCCCAGCAGACAGGAGGGAGCCAATGAGATTAGAGGAGGGAAAGGGGTGTTACAGGGAGAGCTGGGAAGTGAATCAGGGGTACAGGCTGATACATTAGATAGGTACAAGGAAGGGTCGGATGCTTTATTCACCAGTAGCTCCTCCCAGCAGACAGGAGGGAGCCAATGAGATTAGAGGAGGGAAAGGGGTGTTACAGGGAGAGCTGGGAAGTGAATCAGGGGTACAGGCTGATACATTAGATAGGTATAAGGAAGGGTCGGATGCTTTATTCACCAGTAGCTCCTCCCAGCAGACAGGAGGGAGCCAATGGGATTAGAGGAGGGAAAGGGGTGTTACAGGGAGAGCTGGGAAGTGAATCAGGGGTACAGGCTGATACATTAGATAGGTACAAGGAAGGGTCGGATGCTTTATTCACCAGTAGCTCCTCCCAGCAGACAGGAGGGAGCCAATGAGATTAGAGGAGGGAAAGGGGTGTTACAGGGAGAGCTGGGAAGTGAATCAGTGGTACAGGCTGATACATTAGATAGGTACAAGGAAGGGTCGGATGCTTTATTCACCAGTAGCTCCTCCCAGCAGACAGGAGGGAGCCAATGAGATTAGAGGAGGGAAAGGGGTGTTACAGGGAGAGCAGGGAAGTGAATCAGGGGTACAGGCTGATACATTAGATAGGTACAAGGAAGGGTCGGATGCTTTATTCACCAGTAGCTCCTCCCAGCAGACAGGAGGGAGCCAATGAGATTAGAGGAGGGAAAGGGGTGTTACAGGGAGAGCTGGGAAGTGAATCAGGGGTACAGGCTGATACATTAGATAGGTACAAGGAAGGGTCGGATGCTTTATTCACCAGTAGCTCCTCCCAGCAGACAGGAGGGAGCCAATGAGATTAGAGGAGGGAAAGGGGTGTTACAGGGAGAGCTGGGAAGTGAATCAGGGGTACAGGCTGATACATTAGATAGGTACAAGGAAGGGTCGGATGCTTTATTCACCAGTAGCTCCTCCCAGCAGACAGGAGGGAGCCAATGAGATTAGAGGAGGGAAAGGGGTGTTACAGGGAGAGCTGGGAAGTGAATCAGGGGTACAGGCTGATATATTAGATAGGTATAAGGAAGGGTTGGATGCTTTATTCACCAGTAGCTCCTCCCAGCAGACAGGAGGGAGCCAATGGGATTAGAGGGAAAGGGGTGTTACAGGGAGAGCTGGGAAGTGAATCAGTGGTACAGGCTGATACATTAGATAGGTACAAGGAAGGGTCGGATGCTTTATTCACCAGTAGCTCCTCCCAGCAGACAGGAGGGAGCCAATGAGATTAGAGGAGGGAAAGGGGTGTTACAGGGAGAGCTGTGAAGTGAATCAGTGGTACAGGCTGATACATTAGATAGGTACAAGGAAGGGTCGGATGCTTTATTCACCAGTAGCTCCTCCCAGCAGACAGGAGGGAGCCAATGAGATTAGAGGAGGGAAAGGGGTGTTACAGGGAGAGCTGGGAAGTGAATCAGGGGTACAGGCTGATACATTAGATAGGTATAAGGAAGGGTCGGATGCTTTATTCACCAGTAGCTCCTCCCAGCAGACAGGAGGGAGCCAATGAGATTAGAGGAGGGAAAGGGGTGTTACAGGGAGAGCTGGGAAGTGAATCAGTGGTACAGGCTGATACATTAGATAGGTACAAGGAAGGGTCGGATGCTTTATCCACCAGTAGCTCCTCCCAGCAGACAGGAGGGAGCCAATGAGATTAGAGGAGGGAAAGGGGTGTTACAGGAAGAGCTGGGAAGTGAATCAGTGGTACAGGCTGATACATTAGATAGGTACAAGGAAGGGTCGGATGCTTTATTCACCAGTAGCTCCTCCCAGCAGACAGGAGGGAGCCAATGAGATTAGAGGAGGGAAAGGGGTGTTACAGGGAGAGCTGGAAGTGAATCAGGGGTACAGGCTGATACATTAGATAGGTACAAGGAAGGGTCGGATGCTTTATTCACCAGTAGCTCCTCCCAGCAGACAGGAGGGAGCCAATGAGATTAGAGGAGGGAAAGGGGTGTTACAGGGAGAGCTGGGAAGTGAATCAGGGGTACAGGCTGATACATTAGATAGGTAAAAAGGAAGGGTCGGATGCTTTATTCACCAGTAGCTCCTCCCAGCAGACAGGAGGGAGCCAATGAGATTAGAGGAGGGAAAGGGGTGTTACAGGGAGAGCTGGGAAGTGAATCAGGGGTACAGGCTGATACATTAGATAGGTATAAGGAAGGGTCGGATGCTTTATTCACCAGTAGCTCCTCCCAGCAGACAGGAGGGAGCCAATGAGATTAGAGGAGGGAAAGGGGTGTTACAGGGAGAGCTGGTAAGTGAATCAGGGGTACAGGCCGATACATTAGATAGGTATAAGGAAGGGTCGGATGCTTTATTCACCAGTAGCTCCTCCCAGCAGACAGGAGGGAGCCAATGAGATTAGAGGAGGGAAAGGGGTGTTACAGGGAGAGCTGGGAAGTGAATCAGGGGTACAGGCTGATACATTAGATAGGTATAAGGAAGGGTCGGATGCTTTATTCACCAGTAGCTCCTCCCAGCAGACAGGAGGGAGCCAATGAGATTAGAGGAGGGAAAGGGGTGTTACAGGGAGAGCTGGGAAGTGAATCAGGGGTACAGGTTGATACATTAGATAGGTACAAGGAAGGGTCGGATGCTTTATTCACCAGTAGCTCCTCCCAGCAGACAGGAGGGAGCCAATGAGATTAGAGGAGGGAAAGGGGTGTTACAGAGAGAGCTGGGAAGTGAATCAGGGGTACAGGCTGATACATTAGATAGGTATAAGAAGGGGTTGGATGGTGTTTAGCAAGTGAGGGAATACAGGGATATGGGAGAGAGCTCATAGTACAAGTTGATCCAGGGACAGGGGCGTTTTCTTGCTGCAGTTTCACAAAGAAATTTGCAGATGGCAAAATGCAGAAATTCGCCGTGTGGTTTGTAACATACACCAATAATAATTTTCTTTGTGACCTTTTGCCGAGTTGAAAGGTCTACCCATCCACCCCCTCCCCATTGCCATCAATGGATATTTCTTTAGCGCATGACTTTAATTCAGGCTTTACATACAAACACACTCCTCCACCCGCTATTTAATCCCTCTGTCCCTCCTAAAAAGGGTGTAACCATTTAAATTCACAATCCAGTCACATGTTTCATCCCACCAGGTCTCAGTGATACCAATTATATCATAATTTTCAGCACATGCAATTAATTCTAGCTCTGCCATTTTAGATACCAGAATACTACTTTTCCTCTGACATTTATATTATGTAACATAGAGTTATATCTAAGAGTTATATCGATTAGCTTTCTTTCTTTGTTATGTATACACTTCATTTCAACCTTTCCTTTTCCTTTAAACACTCCTCCAACCTCTTAGCCATTCTTTCCCCTAGCACAGTGGACCCCAGGAAGGAAGATATTCTCCAGTGGAGACAGTCTGAGACCTGCCCCATAGCTATTAAGAGAAAGGGGGATCAGCCTCGAGAGGAGAGGTGTGCTTGGGAGATTTGGGGACTGATAGTGTGAAACAGACGTTTATGCAGGAATCTATGACCTTTAAACAACATTTGTTTTAGGAATAGGATTGCCACCCAACAACAGCAAATAGGTTTGGCAGCAGCCTCCCAAATATGCACTGGAAACATTTTTACTACTTCATCCAGGTTTCACCTATGTGGGAGCAAGCACAGGTCTGCTCAGTGATTGGACAGTGGGGAGGGTAATAGCTGAAAGGGGATTTTTTGCTGGTCTGCTAGATAAAGATCCTAAGGACAATTGAATGCTCTCTGATAACAGCAGAAATGCTATCAACTATTAAGAGACACATGTATTGTAGGGATGCATAGGGTTAATTTCTCCCTAGGGTCTGCAATCCCACATGTTGGGAAATCCTCTGCCTGTCCAGCTACAGGCTAGACCTAGAGTGAAGGGGGAAGGAGCCCTTGTCCCTGTGGAGTTTGTTCTGGCAGATACCAGAGGGTGTCAGAAAGTGTCGCTGCTCCGTAACTGGTTTGATATAGATTTGTTGCCATGTGCTCACAGCCCTTGCTGCTTTTATTTTCTCTGAGGACTGAGTGAATAGAAACTGATGCAAGATGTAGGGCTAAAAAGGAGTCCGAAAGCCCTGCCTGGCATGGGGTAGGGGACCCCAAAGCCTGGTAAGCTTAACCATGCTGGTTTAGAGCTTAGAGGACTTTTTGTTTGCTTTCACTATGGAGAGTGTTGGGAGCTGTAGTCCGGTAAAGAGGACTTTTGTGTGCTCACACTTTGGAGAATCTTGGAGCTATGCTGTGAGGAGTAACTGGGGGGGGGGGTGTCAGGCTCACACTGCTGATAGTGTTGGGAGCTGTACCCTGAAGATTTAAATCAAGCATTATACATTGACACTTTATTCATTGATAACATAATACTTCTGCAGAGGAAGCAGCAGGGATGAGGTGGTGGAAACAATTTCTACACTTGCCAGGGCTTTACCTCTCTACTTATGCCCCATTTGCCTTTACCGCCATTTGGACATTTCCAAGAACCTTATTTTCTACTAATTCTCTTTCTTAACAAAGTAGAAACTGTGTGGATTTGCGCTCTGCCTTACTTCCTTCTCAGTTGTATGCATCAATCCTCTCACAGAGATGTACCAATCATCCCAGGATATCCACTAAAAGTTGAAAGAGAGGAGAGCACTCATACGCAGATTAACCGCTTGTGATTATTTATTATTCATGCTGCTTTACACGACATGTTTCGGGCAGGTGTTGCCCTTTCTCAAGTGTCACACTTGAGAAAGGGCAACACCTGCCCGAAACATGTCGTGTAAAGCAGCATGAATAATAAATAATCACAAGCGGTTAATCTGCGTATGAGTGCTCTCCTCTCTTTCTTAACAATTAAACATTCTTGTCCACCACCCACTCTTTTTGTTTTTAATTCCCAGATTTGTGAGGTTAGTATCAGTTTAAGTTTTATTTTATTCCTTTTTCTATATATTATTTTAAGTGATAAATATAAGCAACTTTGATTAAATATATAAATACCTGAATCTTTTTTTTCTGGCTGCTCAGCCATCTTTTCTTCAGGGTGTTTCTGTGTGATTGCCTCTCTGGGTTTGTGTGTGTTCTCTCTGGGTGTGTATATATATAGTGTGTTCAGTTTCACTTTGAATCAGACATACTCTGAAATAGTTTTACTTTCACATTTATGTAATTCTTAAAGGGGTGGTTCACTTTTATTATGTTATACACACACACACACAATATCCCAAAACTGAAAATTCACAAAAAAAAAAATGGAAACCAAACTGTCCCAAACTGTTATGAGAGAATTCTGCCCAGGGGAGTAGATCAGCCCAATCATCATTACAAAGGGATATATGACTTCTCAGGAACTGTTCTAGCACTTGGTTTACTCTCTCTGCTGCCCCGTTGGATTAAAGGCGATAGGCAGAGGATAACTGGAGAGCGATATCCAGATATTTACACAAAGAGCGCCAAAACTTGGACACAAACTGGGAACCTCTGTCTGATACAATCTCCACTGGAAAGCCATGAAGTCGGAAGAAATATTGAATGAGCAACTGAGAGAGTTCAATGGCACAGGGAAGTTTACGAAGGGGGATAAAGTGTGCCATCTTACTGAAGCGGTCAATAACTACCCATATTACAGTGTTCCCCTTGGAAGGTGGTAGTTTGACAATAAAGCCCATAGCTAAATGAGTCCAAGGATGGGAAGGAATGGTTAGAGGTTGCAATAGACCGCTAGGGTGAGAATGACTAGACTTAGAAGAGGCACAAATGGCACAGGCTGCCACAAAGTTTTTCACATCCTTCCAAAGGGTTGACCACTAAAGGAGTTGACTGACAAGCTCAAAGGTCTTTTGGATACCTGGATGCTTGGAACAGTGACTTTGCTGAAGGATAGGTATGCGGAACTCGGGTGGCACAAATACCATACCTATGGGGTATCAAAAGGAGCAGAGGACAGATAGGATCTGGCTGGCCAGTTGCGGGAGTAGGGAAGCAATGATTTTGTGGGGGTACAATTGGTTCTTGATCTTCACTGATGCGCCCCTCAGGGACAATGCTTCTGGATAGGGCACCTACCTTTAGGTTTCTGGAGCCAGGGTGATAAGTAAGGACAAAACTTAATTGTGTGAAGAAGAGTGCCCACCAAGCCTGGCGAGGATTTAATCTTAAGAGTCTGGATGAATTCCAAGTTTTTATGATCGGTATAAATGGTGACGGGATGAGGGGCTCCTTCCAGGAAGTGTCGCCACTCCTCGAGTGCAAGTTTAACTGCCAGAAGCTCATGATTCCCGTCATTTTGCTTGGGAGGAGAGAAGTTTCAAGAAAAAAGTACAAGGGTGTAGTTTCCCATCTGCAACTTGTCTCTGAGAGAGGGTAGCTCCAGCCTGACGTCGGAAGCATCTACTTCAATGAAGAAGGGTTGCAGAAGGTCAAGATGTCAAAGGACAGGAGCAGAGGCAAATGAGTCTTTCAGGGACTGAAAGGCCTCCAAAGTGTGAGGGGGTGAGGCATTAGGTTTTCCTCCCTTCCGAATGAGAGCCAAGACAGGTGCGATACGGGAGGAGAACCCCTTGATAAATTTTCAGTAGTAGTTAGTGAAACTTACTTGTGGGGAAGAGGCCAGTCTTGGATTGACATGACTTTAGAAGGAACCATCTTGAATCCCTCACGAGAGATAATGTAACCCAGGAAGGGAATCTTTGGCACCTTGAAGACACACTTCTCCAGCTTGGCAAAAAGGGAGTTCGCTCTCACACGGGAGAGGCCGAAGTGCATTACCAAATAGTCATAATGCCCATCTCTGGTGTTGAATTCTATCTTCCATTCATCCATTCATCACCCTCTTGGATGCGGATTAGGTTGTAAGATCCAACTTACTGAAGATCTTAGCCCCTCTGAGTTGATCGAAGAGCTCAGAGATGAGAGGCAGAGGGTATCGGTTTTTAACCAATATTGTTTAGGGTCCTGTAATCTATACAGGGACGCAACCCGCCATCCCTCTTCTCCACAAAGAAGAACCCTGCCCCCCAGGAGAAGATGATGGTCTAATGAATTCTCGCTGGAGGTTATCTTGAATATATTCCCTCATCTAAGAAGTCTCAGCAGTAGATAAGGGGTAGGTACGACCTCTGGGGGGCATGGTACTGGGAAGAAGTTTGATGGGACAATCGTAGGAGCGACGAGGAGCGAGAATATCTTCTTGCAGAAGACATCTGAAAAGTACTTGTACACTGCAGGCAAGGACTGAAGATCTGCTGCAGCGAGGGACACCCGGTAAATTGACTTAGCAGGCAAACAGTTCAGCTGACAAACAGGACTCCTATGAGATATCTGGTTGGCTGACCAGTCAATAGAAGGATTATGCAGATGGAGCCAGGGTAGACCCAGCACTACAGGAGCCAATGGACAGTTTATTAAAAGAAAAGATAGTTTCTCTCGATGTTGGGATCCGACCATCAGTGGGAGTTCTCCAAATTTCTGAGATTATCTCAGAAGTTAGAGGTCAATCATCAATCGCCAAAACCCTGAGGGGACTAGATAGAGGGAATAGGGGAATCCTCAGGAACTTGGCAAAAGTGGCATCCATGAAATTTCCTGCAGCCCCAGAATCAAGAAAAGCAGAGACATCAATAGTCTTAGCTGAATCTGTAATGGCAGAAGAAATCTATGAGAATTCTTTTGGGGCACAGGCTCAATGCCACCCAGGTAAAATTCCCCAGTTCTACCCGAGCGTGGTGATCCTCCCAACTTCAAGGGACAGCAATTGGCAAAATGGGCTTTTTCACAACAATATACGCATAGACCAGCTATACGTCTCCGTAACTTTTCTTGTTCAGAGAGATGCATCTGACCAATCTGCATAGGTTCCTCCGGGGGAGTGACAGGGCGAGGAGAGACAGGAATAGGAAGGAGGGGTCTCTGGAAGTGTGGTGCCAGAACAAGCAGGAATTTTTTGCTTCGCTCCTTATCGGATTGGTGCTTCCTGAGTCGGGTGTCTACTTTGATGGAGAGAGCAATCGGGTCTTGCAATTGTTCAGGATGATCCCTGGAGACTAGGTCGTCTTTGAGTCTGCTTGACAAGCCTTGATAGAACACTGCTCCATAAGCTTCACTGTTCCAGTTAGTTTCAGCCATCAAAGTTCGGAAATCAATGGCGTACTCACTGGCACTGCGGTTTCCTTGCTGGATCTGTAGGAGTCGCGAGAGGCATTAGCGACATGACCTGGGGCATCAAAAACAGTACGGAAGGCTTGGAGGAAAGCTTTGACATCGAAGGTCAGAGGAGAATTCTTCTCCCAAAGTGGTGTTTTCCATTCTAGTGGTTTACCCTCCAAATGGGACATCAGATACCCCACCTTGGCTCATTTGGCAGAGTCATCTTCTGGAGCTGCAATTGACGTCACCACCCAGCGCACCCCAGCAGCTAGAGTATCAGTGCGTCAAAAGATAATCTCTGCTGGAAGAACCAACAGATCAGGCAAACAGCCAGCAAAGGATGCAGACAGTGCCTGCAGACATAACCAAGAAGAGGGTCCACACATCGGTGCCTTCAGGTAGCATTGCACAGGCACAGCATACTGGAAGGGGAGCCGCAGCCCATTCAAGCTATTGGTTACTATACCACCAACGATATTATAAAGTCATTATCTTCTACATTAACCCCTGGCGCACTGACAACACACAAGTGCAGGGGTTGCTTCTTCTCATGTGTCTGAAACCTCTTTCAGGGATTCTATTCTCTGTGATTCTACCCCCTTAAGGGCAAAACATAAAATATAAAATCACAAGAGGAGAGAATGTGGATATGCTCTCACACTTGCCTTCATATAAAGCAAATAACTAAAGCAGTCAGATACTGAAATGGATAAGTGCAGGCCTGTGGCTAGGGCAATCTCTAATTACAGGCACTCTGCATTTATTCGAATGTATTACCGTATATACTCGAGTATAAGCCGACCCGAGTATAAGCCGAAGTACCTAATTTTACCAAAAAAAAAAACTGGGAAAACTTATTGACTCGAGTATAAGCCTAGGGTGAGAAATGCAGCAGCTTTCAATGCTTTCTTTAACTGGACTACAGCTCCCAGCATCCTCCAGCGACCATTCAAAGGGGGCACTAAGTTTGGAAGTGAAAGTTAGGATTAGGAAGCTGTGCTGTGAGGGAAGCTGTGGACCTTTTTTGGTGGAAAGAAGGATTTGAGCGGGCAGAGGGTAAAGGCCATAATGCAGGCTCTCATACACACAGAGCAGTCGCTCATACACACAAAGGCCTCTTCTCCAGCATCTCTTGTACTCACTTTGCCTGGGCTTCGTCAAGGCTCTGGTCAGTGATAGCCATGATCTGTTGCAATATGTTGCCGACATCCTGGGCTCCCCATTGTCTGTTGGGGGGGAGGTGGTTGTGCATAGGATAAAGAGTGAGAGTTTGGATCCCCCATGGATGGGGAGTCCTGGAATCCCCACCCCCCTGGCCTGCATCAACCTGCCTTGTTCATCCATCTGAGCAGCAACAGCAAGGGATCGCTCTCCTGTTTTAATGTGTGTGTGCCTCAGCTCTGTCTCCCCTGTCCTTCATAGTACTCTCCTTCTCCTGCCCCGAGTCCCGTCTCTCTATTGATCGCTTGCACCATGCGATTTGAATTACTGGTATCCTCATCTCCCAGCAGCACCAATGTGGCCAGTGCGGAGCGCGCCTGCGGTGACGTCACACGCAGCACACACACTGTTCAGACTCCAGCAGCCAGACCAGAGTAGCTGCGGGGGGAGGGGACATGTCCCGCGGCACCGTGACCTTGCTCGTGATGTTAACCAAGGCAACGGATTGTTTCATGCTGGGCCGCATGGATCTCCATCCTGGATCAGCTAGGTACAAAGTATCATTTTTGTGCAAGCAGGCCTGACTCGAGGATAAGCCGTGGTAGACTTTTTCAGCATATTTTTTGCGCTGAAAAACAACTCGGCTTATACTCGAGTATATACAGTATGTGAAAAGCAACCTTAGCTGGGCCAGGTCGAGCTTGAACTTGGTAGAATAGAAGGACCTTTTAATGAGGCTTGAGAATTTTAGGGTCTCAACATTAAAGTTGGTCCCTAAGAAAGAGCCTGGAAGTTATCACTTAATTCACAATCGTTCTTCCCATCGGGGGGCATTGGTCAATGATGGGATTGGACAGGAACTAGCATCTGTGTCTTATATGTCCATTGAACAAGCTATAGCATTGATTCAGCAGTATGGACAAAGAGCAATTGGCTTAAAGTCCCCATAGACGCAAAGATTTTTCTTTGATGAACCAATTTTAGTGCAATCCAACCAATCCGTCAAATTATCGTGAGGTTAGTGGGAGTCGAACAATTGTGCATCTAATGATTTTTCATCCGAAATCTGTCAGAAAATTGATCGGCCAGGTTAGAAAATTTTCATCGGTCACAGTGAAATCTATCTAATTTGCAGGGCCCAGCAGGCAGCTCCTCACAGTTTTCCTGGCTTCAACTAGAGAATATCTCTTGAAATGGTCTTATTAGTTGATGGACAAATCGATCGTTTAAACGATATTTCAACTTGGTCTTACGATAACGAAAAGATCTTTTAAAAATCCTTATATCTATGGCCAGCTTTAGAGCGACATTCAATCAGTCTTTAGATTACTTTCAATGCATCCTGATTGTTATAAACCTTTGGGCTTTCACTTTCACTTACTTGAAGGTAAAATTTATTTTGACCGATGTCTCCCAATGGGTTGTTTCCTTTTGTGCTTCTATTTTGAAGCCTTTGTCTCCTTTGTGGGTTGTGCAATTGGAAACAGGCTCTAATGGTGTCATTCATTATTTAGATGACTTTCTATTTGTAAGCACTTTGGGCTCTACAACTTGTGAAATTTTACTGAGTAGCTTTACTTGGTTTACAAAGAAATTTGGCATTAAACTAGCGGCTGATAAAACCACATTCCCTATCACAAGTTACCGTTAGGCAGGAATTTTGCCAAGGGAAGAAGTGGCTAAGCTTGAAAGCATTATAAATTCTGCCATAAGAAAGTTAAGTTAAACATATACAGTCGCCACTTAAACTTTGCAACGTGGGTTATTCTTTTTAACAGAAGGCTTATTGCACTAAGGCAGGATTGGACAATCTTAACTGGTATTTAAGAATACCTCAAGTAATAATGGATGACTTAATTATTTGGCAGCAATTTCTTGAGAGTTTCAATGGAAATACCTATTGGCAGGGAGAATTGTGTGCAATTATTCACAGATGCGGCTGCTTCAGCTGGATTTGGTGCAATTTTTGGCACACACTAGATTGCTACTCTTACCAGAATTATGGGAGGAACTTGGGTTAACAATGAATCTGGTTTATTAGAGTTTTCCCCAATTTTGGTTGTCCTTGATGTATGGGGCCCTCACGTGGACAATAGCACATTATTTGGCACTGTGATAACATCTCTCTTCTAATTCCCCCCCCCCCTATTGAGTAAGTTTTGGAAAATCCATGTTATTTGGACAAGGAGAGAACAGCCTGCCCGCAGCATTTCTGGAATCTAATATTGGCAGAGTATCAAAATGGTTAATGAAACACAGAAAAAAATCACTAGCGTTCAGTCTAACACAAACTGTGGCGCTGACCAGCTGCTATAAACAACCTTGTGTCAGCGCTCGGTCTAATCCACATTCTGGAGTTGAGCAGCTGCTATAAAAGATGAAAAGCCAATATTTGTACACAACGAGAAAGAAAAAAATTGCTAGTGCCCGGTTTGCCTTTAATAATAATAATTATTACAAAAAATGAGGTGTTAGTACCACAGTACCACAGGGGCTTAAAAGCTCTCAGCTTTCCCACTACAGCTCCTAAGCTAAGGGTAAATGCACAATAGTCTCACTGGTTACTGGGGACTTGATTTTAAATCCACTACAAACTTACAATGCTCAATAGTGTAGGACTCACATACAATGAGGGGCTTGATGTAGCATGTGAGCTTACATATTTTGGCCAAAGTGTGGTACTAACACCTCATTGTTTGTAATAACTTTTAATGGGGAACTCCAGATTTATGATAAAAATCTTCAATAGAGGGGCCTCAATATGTAAAATAAATTTAAGCATCCAAAAGTTCCCACCTCTTAATCTTTGAATATGATTTTACCTCTTTTCTGCTGCAACAAACTAGCAGCATTAATCTGTTTATTTTCCAAAGGTTTCCAATGTAGGCTTGTTAAACGTGCTTTTGACATCACCCCCTACTTCAAATAACATTATCAAAAACGACATCCCCATTATTGGTCTCCAGGACAGGGATTTCTGTGGCTCTCTTTACCACAGTGGTTTTTGTAGACTGCTCCTTCTCCCCCCCTTCCTGTACATCTATCAGAGCTCCTAAAGCAGGGGTGCCCAGGACGTTGATCTCAATCTACCAGTAGATCGAGTTAATGTTCCTGGTAGACTGGGGCCGGCATCGGGGGGGGGGGGGAGACTGAGCGAGGGCGGGGCTGGGCTGAAGAACAGGAGGGAGGGAGGCATGAGGAGCAGCACAGAAGGAAGGAAGGAAGGGTGGCAGAGAGTGCACAGAACAGTACAGCAGCACGAACTGAAGGAAGGGTGGGAGAGAGAGAGAGAACACAAGAATAGCAGCACAAATGGAGGGCTGGCTGGGCACAAAGGACTAGTCTGCAGATTTCTCCTCTCCCCCCCCCCAAAAAACTGAGAAGCAGCAGTACAAGAGAAGTAGTATTTATTACTTGTACTGCCTGATAGCACTCCCCCCCAAACTCACACACATTTGCCTGGTGTTTATCCCAAAGTGGCTATTTGCTCTTTCCTTGACTTTTGTGAATATGTCACTGCTATGAGGGGGTATTTATACATGAAATTGCCACTCTGCCATTTTGCCATGACTTCTGGGGGTATGAAGTTGACATTAATTTGACATCATCTGGTTTTGAGTTCTGGGGGTATTTATACATGGATTTGTTACCCTTCTATGAGTTCTGCGGTGTTTGTACATGAAGTTAGATCTCCTGATGGGGGCCAGGTGTCGAGAGTAGATCCCAGGGTTACAAAGTCTGGACACCCCTGGTCTAGCCACATGTCAGATTTCAAAATTGAACATAAAAGAAATCTGTTTGCTCTTTTTAAAAGTGGATTTCAGTTCAGAATTCTGCTGGAGCAGCATTAGTAATTGTTTTTTGAAAAAAAAACATGTTTTCCCATTACAGTATCCCTTAAGCAGCAATAAAAATAAAAGAAAAAGTTAAAGTTAAAACACCTTTGCTCCTTACCTTAATCAATCTCACTGCCCAAGTTTCTCTGAACACACTCTGAGGGTCCGATGAGCTTATTATCAAGGGTTAAGGTCCTGCTGTCTCCTGAGCATGAGGACATCAAGATTTATGATGCCGACTACTTTACACTTCAGAGGTTGGAGACGATGGAGGGGATAAGGACTAAGTAACTGTTAGGAAGGAATCTGGAACAAAATTGAATAAAAAAGGCAAAAAAGAATGTATTCCTATTGAGAAAAAAGGCTATAAGTATGTCTTTGGCAGATAAAACTTGGTATTTTTATATTGCAAGCTGGAATGACTTTCTACAGTTTAAAGCAAATATTCCCATGGAGGATTACTGGGGGGACAGTGATGTCCTATTATCTGTTGTGCTAGAGCAAGTTGAGGCGTAGTGAATCGTTGTTGAAGGATTTAGTCTTAGATTTACCTCAGGTGTGTTTTTCAGTTTGAAGCGACCACATTTGCTTTGCTGTTTATTATTTGCTTCTTTGGAGCCCATTGTGAGAGTCTGTTTCTTCCAGTAAGAAGACCCCTGGGGGCATTGGGAGTGATGATATTCAATTGGTTGATGGTAAGTTAAAGATATTATGGCAAAAATCCAAAAGGTTCAGTCCTTTGGTTGGGCAGAATCACTATGCTCAGTTTTAGCATTTGACTGCTATCATAGAATTAGACCTTGCCTCCCTGGCCCATTCTTTAGACACCAAGGGGTATATTTATCAAAGAGTGAAGTAAATAGTGAAGTTCCGCCTCTAGAGTAAGATTTCACCACTCTCCATTAATTTCTATGTTTTTTTTTTAGGTGTATTTATCAAAGGGTGAACTTTCACTTTCACCCATTGATAAATACGCCTTTCAAAATCCCATAGAAATGAATTGAGAGCTGCGGAATTTCACTATAGTGGCGGAACTTCACTCTTTGATAAATTTACCCCTATGATGGGTCATTTGTAATGAGGTTTCAGTTTTTACAAGTCTTTCAAAGAGAGATTACAAAACTAAGCATACCACCAGACCACTACAACATGCACTCATTCTGTATTGGCGCTGTCACACAAGCATCATTAATGGGTTTAGGGTCAGAGTTCATTAAAGGGCAACTAATGCTGTATTTTGTATACTAAACATAAACATGAACTTACTGCACCACAAGCCTAATCAAATAAATGATTTATACTTTCAAAGTTGGCCACAGGGGGTCACCATCTTGTAACTTTGTTATACGTCTTTGCAAGACCAAGACTGCGCACATGCTCAGTGTGGTCTGGGCTGCTTAGGGATCGTCATAAATGATCAAAACAGCACAAGTCAAATAATATCTGCCAGAAGCTGATACAGCAAGACTGATTAATAATCAGAATATACAGACTGCACTGGGTCTGTGGATACAAATCTCTACACAGTCACAGCTGTTCTACAGGGAAACAAACAAAGCAGCTCGAAGTCAGAGGAGTAAGGTGGGGGGCTCCCCCCTATCATTTGAAAGTATGATTATTTCCCTGCACAGCAGTTAGGTTTCCTATCTGCAGCTGTCAGAGCAAGTAAAACGAAGGGGGAATTTCACTGCATACAGTCAGGTTTATTATAAAAACAGTAGACATTTTTTCATTGAAGTATATTGGAGATAGATTTCTTTTTCATTAAAGAAAGTAAAAATGGGATTTTACTTTTTTGCCTTTACATCCCCTTTAAGAAATTAGGCAGATGGAACTCTTCTAGATACCAACTGTATGTTAGACCATCTCTTGTATAGTAAGTTTTATCTTCTCTTTCAGTGTCTACTCCAATGGTGTGGATTATTGGACACTCTTTCATCTTTAGAGCAAGAGATAGAGCAGTGCAGCATTCCTTCAAAACTAATTTTAACTAAAGGGATCCTGTCATCGGAATACATGTTTTTTTCAAAACACATCAGTTAATAGTGCTACTCCAGCAGAATTCTGCACTGAAATCCATTTCTCAAAAGAGCAAACAGATTTTTTTATATTCAATTTTGAAATCTAACATGGGGCTAGACATTTCGTCAATTTCCCAGCTGCCCCTGGTCATGTGACTTGTGCTCTGCCTGTAATGAAACCCAGAGATTCTGCTCAGCAGGGAGAAAGATAAGAAATGTTAATGTATCAATTTAGAACAGTTTACAGGGTCGGTGACCCCCCCTCTGCTGCTGTAGAAGGTGAAAAATGACACTTTACACTTCAATATTAGAAAAACAGTGACACCTAGAAAATAGAGAGTAACTGGAAAAAGACACTATTTCTGGTGATCTATCTGAAACCAACTAGTTGTTTGAAGGTTAACTACCCCTTTGTTTGACCTTGATGTGGAGCTATGCCCCTGGCTTGGTAGTAAACAGGTAGAGACTTAATGCTTCGTAATCCTTTAAGGCGGCCCCCTGCAGAGAATTTATGCAGGGGCCCCAGTTATTAGCAATGATATTGTTCTGATTGATATAATAGATAATTAATAAAACAGCAGCTGTGGTCATTCTCCACCATGTATGTGTCTTGTGTTTGTATTTTATGGTTCGTTGATAAGTAGGTAAATGCTGGATACAGCTCCCATGTATCAGTTTAGATCAGTTACAGGGTGAGTGTCCCCCCGAACTGATTCAGAAAAACCTAAGAAGGGGAAAATTTTACTTTACATTTTACGGGTAGTGGCATATGGGGAGATTAGTTGCCTCCTCTTCTGCTGGTGACTCATCTCCCCGTTCTGCCTTCCTGCCAGTTAGAATACAAATCGCCGGCGGAATTGCTTTGCATTTCCAATGTCGCCCAAAGTTGCCTTGCAATGGAAACTTTGGGCGACTTTTGGAAATCCAAAGTGGTCCCGTCAGTGATTTGTATTCTAGTGGAAAGGAAGGCAGAACAGGGTGATTATTCCCCACAGAAGAGGAGGTTTGTCGCTTGTCTGCCACCACCTTTATATTAGAAAAAAGGTTGCAAATAGAAAATAGAAAGTAAAAAGACTTTATTTCTGTGTGGGGTGGACCTCAAACAGGCCCTAAGAGTATCTATCCCCATCCCAATTAGATTATTCTGTGGCTCGAGCCAGAAGAATCACACTGAGACAAGCTGTTCAGTATAAAATGCTACTTCTCCTTTATTATAAAGATACTGAAAATTATATAGTCAAAATAAGGAATTGAGTGATAGCTCAGGATGTATGTGGTTTAGCTATTTAGCCAAGAAGAATAGCATATGGCACAACATGTCCTTATTCGGAGTGTGTTTGTTCAGTCTTCTCTCAGGAAACAGGTGCAGAGTGTCATGACCACAAGCCGACCATGACGTGTACAGACTGACTCCTGGAGACGTTCTAACTTGGTTTCATCTAGCAGTTTGTGATATATGGTTTTGCAACAGCTGAGCAAGGACATAAAGTACATAGACAGTAAAAATAGACATTTTACATATGAAATAGCTATAGGTCCCTCACAGTGGAACTGTCTGAAACCAATTGAACTGATAAAAGTGTTGGAAAGTGAACAACCCCTTTCATGGAAAACAAACTGAGAAAAAGGAAGATTATTTCATACTTACCGTGATCTTCATTTCCTAGACAAACTCCATGTCAGTACTCATTGGGATAGCCCCTCCTCCCTGCTCCAATTAGAAGGACCCTCCCTAAGCCTTTAAAATGCCAACCACACCCACTAACCGGCGTCTTTGTAACAAGCTCTCAAATTACCGTAAAAAAGTCTAGGAAAGGAAGCTCACGGTAAGTATGAAATAATCTTCCTTTTTCCCTGGACGAACTCCATGTCAGTACTCATTGGGATGTAGCAAGTTACGATTTTCCCAATGGGAGGGAATACACTTTAAAAAGAATCTGTAATCAGGAATGGAATAACACTGACTAGATAGTCCACAATCATGCAACCTCTATAAGTTAATATAGAGACACCAGGTGAAAACCGCAGAATAAGTTCACGAGGCTACGAATATCCACATATAGTATAAACTGTACTATAGACTAGAGAGAGAGGTATTAGCCCACTGTCAGAGTGAGGAACAAGTGAGTTCAATATCAACCAGTTCACCCTTCCAGAAGAGAGAGAGCGAGAGAGGGGGGGGGGAAGACACCCCTGCACATGGCGAATTCAGCAAGCTGAAATACTTACTCTCCTACTCACCAAGAAGAATCCATCACATGTATGCCTAGTCTCAGTGCAAATTGCACGGTACCTGTAAGAAACACTTGGTAGGAGTAAGAACCCAGAACAGACCCATTGTAGGTATGACTTGTTTAGGATATAACAAGCGCAGGGTATACAAAGTATCACGAGGCACCAGAGGCATATACCATAAATATCTACATATCAGAATGCCTAGTAGGGATGTAGCGAACGTCGGAAAAAAAGTTCGCGAACATATTCGCGAACTTGCGCAAAAACGCGAGCGGTTCGCGAACGGTTCGCGAACCCCATAGACTTCAATGGGAAGGCGAACTTTAACATCTAGAAAAGACATTTCTGGCCAGAAAAATGATTTTAAAGTTGTTTAAAGGGTGCAACGACCTGGACAGTGGCATGCCAGAGGGGGATCAAGGGCAAAAATGTATCTGAAAAATCTGCCTGTGTGTGCTTGGAAGAGATAGTGTAGGGGGAGAGCTGTTAGTGATTTCAGGGACAGATGATAGTAAGTTTGCTGGCTAGTAATCTGCTTGATACTGCTCTGTATTGGAGGGACAGAAGTCTGCAGGGATTTGAGGGACATTTTAGCTTAGGTAGCTTTGCTGGCTAGTAATCTACTGTTCTCTTTAAACAACTGCCATACGTTGACCTTGTAGGCATTGTTTGCCCAGTTTTTTTGGTCGCAGCCACTGAAGCACAGTTGCCAGAAAAAATATGCCATATAAATGCTGAAAATAGTCATTTTTTGCCATATACGTTGAGTCAACGTATGGCAAAAAATTACTATTTTCAGCATTTATATGGCATATTTTTTCTGGCCTCTGTGCTTCAGTGGCTGCGGCCAAAAAAACTGGGCAAACAATGCCTACAAGGTCAACGTCGTTGACCTTGTAGGCATTGTTTGCCCAGTTTTTTTGGCCGCAGCCACTGAAGCACAGAGGCCAGAAAAAATATGCCATATAAATGCTGAAAATATAAATTTTTTTGGTTGCAGCCACTGAAGCACAGAGGCCAGAAAAATTATGCCATATAAATGCTGAAAATATGCATTTTTTTGGTCGCAGCCACTGAAGCACAGTTGCCAGAAAAATTATGCCATATAAATGCTGAAAATATAAATTTTTTTGGTTGCAGCCACTGAAGCACAGAGGCCAGAAAAATTATGCCATATAAATGCTGAAAATATGCATTTTTTTGGTTGCAGCCACTGAAGCACAGAGGCCAGAAAAATTATGCCATATAAATGCAGAAAATATGCATTTTTTTGGACGCAGCCACTGAAGCACAGTTGCCAGAAAAAATATGCCATATAAATGCTGAAAATAGTCATTTTTTGCCATACGTTGACCTTGTAGACATTGTTTGCCCAGTTTTTTTGGTTGCAGCCACTGAAGCACAGAGGCTAGAAAAAATTAAACCAGTAGGGTTTGCACCCTAGTTTGTAACGGTGGCGGAGGGAGGAGGAGGACGCTAAAGGACAGCTGTGTGTGGAGTCATGAGGCTTGAAGAGAAGGACAGCTGCATAGAAGTCAGAACAAGTCTTCCGGCGTGCAGTAACCCTCCGAGATCCACCCCTCATTCATTTTAATAAAGGTCAGGTAATCGACACTTTTGTGACCTAGGCGAGTTCTCTTCTCAGTTACAATCCCTCCTGCTGCACTGAAGGTCCTTTCTGAGAGCACACTTGAGGCTGGGCAAGACAAGAGGTTCATGGCAAATTGTGACAGCTCTGGCCACAGATCAAGCCTGCGCACCCAGTAGTCCAGGGGTTCATCGCTCCTCAGAGTGTCGATATCTGCAGTTAATGCCAGGTAGTCCGCTACCTGCCGGTCGAGGCGTTCTTTGAGGGTGGATCCAGAAGGGTTGTGGCGCTGCCTTGGACAGAAAAACATTTGCATGTCTGACGTTACAGACTGGCCAAAGGGCTTTGTCCTTGCAGGTGTGCTCGTGGCAGGATTACTGGCACCTCTGCCCCTGGAATGTTGATGAGTTCCTGAAGTGACATCACCCTTAAAAGCATTGTACAACATGTTTTGCAGGCTGGTTTGTAAATGCCGCATCTTTTTGGACTTGTGGTATGTTGGTAACATTTCTGGACACTTTATGCTTGTACCGAGGGTCTAGTAGCGTTGCGACCCAGTACAGGTCCTTCTCCTTAAGCCTCTTGATACGGGGGTCCTTCAACAGGCATGACAGCATGAAAGACCCCATTCTCACAAGGTTGGATGCAGAGCTATCCATCTCCGCTTCCTCATTATCAAGGACTGCATCATCCACGGTCTCCTCCCCCCAGCCACGTACAAGACCAGGGGTCCCCAAAAGGTCACCACTAGCCCCCTGGGAAGCCTGCTCCTGTGGTCCTCCTCCTCCTCCTCCACAAAGCCACCTTCCTCCTCTGACTCCACTTCTGGCACCTCTCCCTGCGTTGCAGCAGGTGCCTGGGTTCGTTCTGGTGATTCCGACCAGAAATCGTGCGCTTCCAGCTCCTCGTCACGCTGGTCTACAGCCTCATCTGTCACTCGTCGCACGGCACGCTCCAGGAAGAAAGCGAAGGGTATTAGGTCGCTGATGGTGCCTTCGGTGCGACTGACCATATTTGTCACCTCTTCAAAAGGTCGCATGAGCCTGCAGGCATCGCGCATAAGCACCCAGTAATGGGGGAAAAAAATCCCCAGCTGTGCAGATCCAGTCCTACCACCCAGTTCAAAAAGGTACTCGTTGACGGCCCTTTGTTGTTGCAGCAGACGTTCCAACATAAGGAGCGTTGAATTCCAGCGAGTCTGGCTGTCAGAAATCAAACGCCTGACTGGCATGTTGTAGCGCTGCTGAATGTCAGCAAGGCGTGCCATGGCTGTGTAGGAACGTCTGAAATGGGCCGACACCTTTCTGGACTGGGTGAGAACGTCCTGGAATCCTGGGTACTTGGAGACAAAACGTTGGACTATTAAATTTAACACATGTGCCATGCAGGGCACATGTGTTAAATTGCCTAGTCTCAACGCTGCCAACAGATTGCTTCCATTGTCACACACCACTTTTCCGATCTGCAGTTGGTGTGGGGTCAGCCACCGATCGGCCTGTGACTGCAGAGATGACAGGAGTACAGATCCGGTATGGTTTTTGCTTTCCAGGCACGTCATCCCCAAGACAGCGTGACAACGGCGTACCTGGCACGTCGAATAGCCTAGGGGGAGCTGGGGGTGCACAGGTGTGGAGGAGGAGAAGGAGGACCCAGCAGCAGAGTAAGAAGAAGAAGAAGACGAGGTAGAGAGCGATGGAGGAGTAGAGGTGGTGGCAGAACCGCGTGCAATCCGTGGCGGTGACACCAACTCCACTGTTGTTGTTGAGCTACCCATTCCCTGCTTCCCAGCCATTACCAAGTTCACCCAGTGGGCAGTGTAGGTGACATACCTGCCCTGACCATGCTTGGAGGACCATGCGTCAGTAGTCATATGGACCTTTGGCCCAACACTAAGTGACAGAGATGCGGTAACTTGGCTCTGCACATGTTGGTACAGGTGTGGTATTCCCTTTTTAGAAAAAAAATTGCGGCTGGGTACCTTCCACTGCGGTGTCCCAATTGCTACAAATTTGCGGAAGGCCTCAGAGTCCACCAGCTGGTATGGTAAAAGCTGGCGGGCTAAGAGTGCAGACAAGCCAGCTGTCAGACGCCGGGCAAGGGGGTGACAGTCAGACATTGGCTTCTTACGCTCAAACATGGCCTTCACAGAAACTTGGCTGGTGGCAGATGACTGGGAATGGGAACAGGTGGTCAAGGTGGAAGGCGGAGTGGAGGGTGGTTCAGACGGGTCAAGGAGAGCAGAGGTAGAGCAGTAAGATGCTGGACCAGAAGGAGTGTGGCTTTTAGTTTGCCTGTTGCCTTTGAGGTGTTGCTCCCAAAGTGCTTTGTGCTTGCCGCTCATGTGCCTTCGCATAGAAGTTTGTACCTATGTGGCTGTTGGGCTTACCAAGGCTCAGTTTCTGACTGCACTCATTGAACATTACAATGCTTTTGTCAGAGGCACACACATTAAAAAAATCCCACACTGCTGACTTTTTGGAAGTGTGCGATCTGGCGGTAACAGTAGAAGTTGGCGGCATTGGCGGCAATGGCGGGTGCGTTGGCCGGCTGAACACAGGTGCCTATACATGTTGTTGCCCTACTGATCCCTGCGGGCTGTCCTCCCTGCTTCTTCTAAGTCTTATTCTCCTACTGCCTCTCTGACTCTCCGTCTCTCCATCTGAACTACCCTCCTCTTGCTCTCTTCTACTAGGCACCCACAAAACATCAATCTCCTCATCATCATTCTCCTCAGATGCATCAATTTCTTCTGACACATCACAGAAGGAAGCAGCAGCGGGGACCTCCTCCTCATCACTCATTATGTCCATCTCTATCGTGTTCTCTGCCAGAATTAAATCTGGTGTAAGGTCCTCATCTCCTTCATCTTCTTCTGGCAATAATGGTTGCGCATTACTCAGTTCAAGAAACTCATGGGAAAATAACTCCTCTGACCCCAGTGAAGAAGGGGCACCGGTGGTGGAGGAAGTGTTACGTGGGGTGGCCATAGCAGTGGAGGATGAGGAGGATGTTGTGGTAAAGTTAGAAACGGTAGAGGATGGGGTGTGCTGTGTAAGCCAGTCAACTACCTCTTCAGCATTTTGGGAGTTCAGGGTCATTGGCTTTTTAAAACTGGGCAATTTGCTAGGGCCACAGGATTGCATAGCAGCACGGCCCCTAGCACGGCCTCTGCGTGGCGGCCTGCCTTTGCCTGGCATTATTTTTAAAAAAACAACAACAACAACAAAAACTCAGTTGGTTTTTCTGGAAACGATAATACACACAGCTAGATGGCGGGTTGAAGAAAACAGTGTGCAAATAATGCCTACAAGGTCAACGTATACACTACTACAGCGGTGGATACGGATTACGTAAAATATATGAATGCTGCTTGAAAAAAAGTAACTCAAGTGGTTTTTCTAGAGACGATAATATTATCAATATTTAGACAAAATGTGAACAAGGTCACACAGCTAGATGGCGGGTTGAAGAAAACACTGTGCAAATAATGCCTACAAGGTCAACGTA